>NW_027515796.1:600000-786899 GCF_048772815.1 Callospermophilus lateralis
GAGAGCTCTGATTCGAAGCAAAGCCAAGGGAAGGAGTTTGACCTAGTCTATGTTTAATTCCATTGTCAATTTGGTAAGGACTTCCTTTAGAGTACGATTTACCCTTTCCACTTTCCCTGAAGCCTGGGGGAAATATGGACAGTTGAAATGCCACTTGAAGGAGAGGGCTTGAGAGACCTTTTGTGTGATCCTAGAAGTAAACTCAGGGCCATTGTCATATTGTAGGGAAGTGGGCATACCAAACCTGGGGATGATGTCTGTCAGTAAGATTGAAGCTACAGTGGAAGCCTTTTTATTGGAAGTGGGAAATGCCTCAACCCAACCAGAGAAAGTGTCCACAAAGACAAGGAGGTATTTAGTGCGCCATACTGTGGGCATGTTGGTGAAGTCTACCTGCCAGTCAGCAGCGGGAATGTGTCCCCGGGCTTGGTGGAAAGGGAAAGGTTTGGGCCTTAAAGAGTATGAGGGGCAGCCATTCCGCTCTTGCTCTGCAAACAGCCACCCCGCCCGCCTGGTTCTTAGCCACGAGGCTGCAGCCGCCCGGCTTTACAAGCGCCCCCAGCGGCCCTGCTCGTCGAGAAGGGTCCCTGCCCGGCCGGCAGACAGCTCCCACCATCCCGACACTCCTGGCGGCCCGCCCGCTCTGCGAAGGGTCACCCCGCCCGGCTCTTAGCCACGCGGGCACCATCTGCCTGGCTCTGTAGGTGCCCCCGGCGGCCCAGCGCAGCCAGAAGGGTCCCCGCCTGGCCCGACAGAAGGCACGTGCCCTTCCGGCTCTGCTAACGGCCCTGCCCACCCGGGAAAGGGCTCCCCCCCTTGAGAGGATGGGAAGGAAATCTAACCAAGCCTCTATGAATTAGCGAACTGGGATCTAAAACCAGAGATTGTGTCAGACCAGAGACAAGCCAGTTCCACCTCTCCCTTCGGTCACTCCTGCAAGGAGCCAGGGGCCCACCATAGCAGAGAGGGGAAGTCACCAAAGATCGGCCAAAGAGATTCCTTCCCAGCGGATTCTAAATTAGCAGGAGCTGCGAGGGAGCCGGCCGGAGCTGGCGGGAACCGCGGCAGCGACACGGGAACCGGCGGCAGCTGAGGCGGCGCTGACGCAGGAGCCGGCGGGAGCCGCGCGGCGCGGGTCTCCCAGCTACAGCTCCCACCAGTGCTGACAACTGAGGTCTCTTGCACCAGATACGGGGGCATGGCTACCAGAAGGTAAGCAAATTTGCTGGGGGTTCTCAGCCCCAAGCTCTACAAACTTAGGGCCTGAGGGAGGCAAACAAGGAGAGTGTGCCCAGGCACTAATGAAACAGCTGCTCCACGCGTGTGCAAGGTAGGCGGAACCGTGACCACCGACAAAACAGGCCCAGTAGCCCGCCAGATACATCGCCCCGGTCAGGGGAGGGGCAGAGCCGCCACCATCGCCTTTTAGGTAGACAGATCTGCAACCGACAGACAGAACAGGCCTAGTGGCCAGCGGAGGGGCAAAGCCGCTGCTCACGCCTGCAAGGTAGGCGGACCTGTGACCACCGAAAGAACAGGCCCATCGAAAGTACAGGTACAGCGGCCTCCTGGCGTGGAAGGCACATTGCCTCAATTGGAGGAGGGGCAGAGCCACCGCCAAAGCCTGCGAGGGAGACTTTGCAGCTATACAAGAGCAATATAAATATATAGGGGGAAAAATCAATAACACAACAGTTTCACCAAGCAGAAAGAAACGCGATCAGTATGAAAAGACAAGGAAAGAAAGGACCACAAGCAATGCAGGTCAACTCAACTTTAGAAGAGGTAATATCTGCAGCAGATGGAATGTCAGATAAAGAATTCAGGATATACATGCTTCAGATGATCTGGAGTCTCAAGGAAGACATTAGACAGCAAAATCAGACAATGAAAGACCACTTCGACCACTTCGAAAAATAAATTACATAAACAAATCCAAGAAGCAAAAGATCAATTATACAGGGAGATAGAGGTTATAAAAAACAAACAAACAGAAATCCTGGAAATGCAGGAAACAATAAACCAACTTAAAAACTCAATTGAGAATACTACCAGCAGAGTAGAACACTTAGAAGATAGGACATCAGACAATGAAGACAAAGTATTTCAACTGGAGAAGAACATAGACAGCTCAGCAAAGCTGTTAAGAAACCATGAGCAGAACATTCAAGAAATATGGGATAACATAAAGAGACCCAACTTAAAGGTCATGGGGATACAGGAAGGTATTGAGGTCCAAACCAAAGGAATGAGCAATCTATTCAACGAAATAATACGAGAAAACTTCCCAGACTTGAAGAATGAGACAGAATCCCAAATCCTAGAAGCCTACAGGACGCCGAATGTGCAAAATCATAAGAGATCCACACCTAGACACATTATAATGAAGATGCCCAACATACAGAATAAGGAGAGAATTTTAAAAGCTACAAGAGAAAGGAAGCAGATTACATTTAGGGGTAAACCAATCAGGATAACAGCTGATCTTTCAACACAGACTCTGAAAGCTAGAAGATCCTGGAATAACATATTTCAAACACTGAAAGAAAAGGGGTTCCAACCAAGAATTGTGTATCCCGCGAAATTAAGCTTCAGGATGGAAGATGAAATTAAAACCTTCCATGACAAACAAAAGTTAAAAGAATTTGCAGTTAGAAAACCAGCTCTTCAAAACATCCTCGGCAAAATATTACAGGAAGAGGAAATGGAAAATATCAATGAAAACCAACAGCGGGAGGTAGTACAGTAAAGGTGGAGGGGAATAATCAAAGAGGAAAACAAACCATGTTTAGTAACATAAATAAACAAATATGGCTGGAAGAACAACCCATATCTCAATAATAACTGTAAATGTTAATGGCTTAAACTCACCAATTAAGAGACAAAGGCTAGCAGAATGGATCACTAAACAAGACCCAACAATATGCTGCCTTCAGGAGACGCATTTGATAGGAAAAGACATACATAGACTGAAGGTGAAAGGTTGGGAAAAATCATATCACTCATATGGACTTTGGAAACAAGCAGGAGTGTCCATACTCATTTCAAATAAAATAGATTTCAAGCCAAAGTTAATCAAAAGGGATGAAGAGGGACACTACATACTTCTCAAGGGAACCATACACCAACAAGACATAACAATCATAAATATATATGCCCCCAAAAATGGTGCAGCTATGTTCATCAAACAAACTCTTCTCAAGTTCAAGAGTCTAATAGACCACCATACAATAATCATGGGAGACTTCAACACACCTCTCTCACCACTGGACAGATCTTCCAAACAAAAGTTGAATAAGGAAACTATAGAGCTCAATAACACAATCAATAACCTAGACTTAATTGACATATATAGAATATACCACCCACCATCAAGCAGTTACACTTTTTTCTCAGCAGCACATGGATCCTTCTCAAAAATAGATCATATATTATGTCACAGGGCAACTATTAGACAATATAAAGGAGTAGAGATAATACCATGCATATTATCTGATCATAATGGAATGAAATTGAAAATCAACGATAAAAGAAGTAAGGAAAAATCATGCATCACTTGGAGAATGAACAATAGGTTACTGAATGATCAATGGGTTATAGAAGGCATCAAGGAGGAAATTAAAAAATTCTTAGAGATAAATGAAAACACAGACACAACATATTGGAATCTATGGGACACAGTGAAAGCAGTTCTAAGAGGAAAATTTATTGCTTGGAGTTCATTCCTTAAAAAAAGAAAAAAACAACAAATAAATGATCTAATACTTCAACTCAAAATCCTAGAAAAAGAAGAGAAAAACAACAGCAAAAGAAGTAGAAGACAAGAAATCGAAACGAAAGAAACAATTGAAAAAATTGACAAAACTAAAAGTTGGTTCTTTGAAAAAATAAATAAAATCGACAGACCCTTAGCCATGCTAACAAAGAGAAGAAGAGAGAGAACTCAAATTACCAGCATACGGGATGAAAAATGCAATATCACAACAGACACTTCAGAAATACAGAAGATTATCAGAAATTATTTTGAATCCTTATACTCCAATAAAATAGAAGATAGTGAAGGCATCGATAAATTTCTTAAGTCATATGATTTGCCCAGATTGAGTCAGGAGGATATTGACAACCTAAACAGACCAATATCAATTGAGGAAATAGAAGATACCATCAAAAGACTACCAACTAAGAAAAGCCCAGGACCGGATGGGTATACAGCAGAGTTTTTCAAAACCTTTAAAGAGGAATTAACACCAATACTTTTCAAGCTATTTCAGGAAATAGAAAAAGAGGGAGAACTTCCAAATTCATTCTATGAGGCCAACATCACCCTGATTCCTAAACAAGACAAAGACACTTCAAAGAAAGAAAACTACAGACCAATATCTCTAATGAACCTAGATGCAAAAATCCTCAATAAACTTCTGGCGAACCGGATACAAAAACATATCAAAAAAATTGTGCACCATGATCAGGTAGGATTTATCCCTGGGATGCAAGGTTGGTTCAATATACGGAAATCAATAAATGTTATTCACCACATCAACAGGCTTAAAAATAAGAACCATATGGTCATCTCGATAGATGCGGAAAAATCATTCGACAAAGTACAGCATCCCTTTATGTTCAAAACTCTAGAAAAACTAGGGATAACAGGAACATACCTCAACATTGTAAAAGCAATCTATGCTAAGCCTCAGGCTAGCATCATTCTGAATGGAGAAAAACTGAAGGCATTCCCTCTAAAATCTGGAACAAGACAGGGATGCCCTCTCTCACCACTTCTGTTCAACATAGTTCTCGAATCACTGGCCAGAGCAATTAGACAGACGAAAGAAATTAAAGGCATAAAAATAGGAAAAGATGAACTCAAATTATCACTATTTGCAGATGACATGATTCTATACCTAGCAGACCCAAAAGGGTCTACAAAGAAACTATTAGAGCTAATGAATGAATTCAGCAAAGTGGCAGGCTATAAAATCAACACGCATAAATCAAAGGCATTCCTGAATATCAGCAACAAATCCTCTGAAATGGAAATGAGGACAATCACCCCATTCACAATATCCTCAAAGAAAATAAAATACTTGGGAATCAACCTAACAAAAGAGGTGAAAGACTTATACAATGAAAACTACAGAACCCTAAAGAGAGAAATAGAAGAAGATCTTAGAAGATGGAAAAATATACCCTGTTCATGGATAGGTAGAAGTAACATCATCAAAATGGCGATATTACCAAAAGTTCTCTATAGGTTTAATGCAATGCCAATCAAAATCCCAACGGCATTTCTTGTAGAAATAGAGAAAGCAATCATGAAATTCATATGGAAAAATAAAAGACCCAGAATAGCAAAAACAATGCTAAGCAGGAAGTGTGAATCAGGCGGTATAGCTATACCAGACTTCAAACTATACTACAGAGCAATAGTAACAAAAACAGCATGGTACTGGTACCAAAACAGGCAGGTGGACCAATGGTACAGAATAGAGGACACAGAAACCAATCCACAAAACTACAACTATCTTATATTTGATAAAGGGGCTAAAAGCATGAAATGGAAGAAGGATAGCATCTTCAACAAATGGTGTTGGGAAAACTGGAAATCCATATGCAACAAAATGAAACTGAATCCCTTTCTCTCGCCATGCACAAAAGTTAACTCAAAGTGGATCAAGGAACTTGATATCAAATCAGAGACATGGCGTCTGATAGAAGAAAAAGTTGGCTATGATCTACATACTGTGGGGTCGGGCTCCAAATTCCTCAATAGGACACCCATAGCACAACAGTTAATAACTAGAATCAACAAATGGGACTTACTCAAACTAAAAAGTTTTTTCTCAGCAAAAGAAACAATAAGAGAGGTAAATAGGGAGCCTACATCCTGGGAACAAATCTTTACTCCTCACACTTCAGACAGAGCCCTAATATCCAGAATATACAAAGAACTAAAAAATTTAGACAATGAGATAACGAATAACCCAATCAACAAATGGGCCAAGGACCTGAACAGAAATTTCTCAGAGGAGGACATACAATCAATCAACAAGTATATGAAAAAATGCTCACCATCTCTAGCAGTCAGAGAAATGCAAATCAAAACCACCCTAAGATACCATCTCACTCCAGTAAGATTGGCAGCCATTAGGAAGTCAAACAGCTGGCGAGGATGTGGGGAAAAGGGTACTCTTGTACATTGCTGGTGGGACTGCAAATTGGTGGGGCCAATTTGGAAAGCAGTATGGAGATTTCTTGGAAAGCTCGGAATGGAACCACCATTTGATCCAGCTATTCCACTACTCGGTCTATTCCCTAAAGACCTAAAAAGAGCACACTATTGGGACACTGCTACATCCATGTTCATAGCAGCACAATTCACAATAGCAAGACTGTGGAACCAACCTAGATGCCCTTCAATTGACGAATGGATAAAAAAAATGTGGCATTTATACACAATGGAGTATTACTCTGCATTAAGAAATGACAAAATCATAGAATTTGGAGGGAAATGGATGGCATTAGAGCAGATTATGCTAAGTGAAGCTAGCCAATCCCTTAAAAACAAATGCCAAATGTCTTCTTTGATATAAGGAGAGTAACTAAGAACAGAGTAGGGAAGAAGAGCATGAGAAGAAGATTAACATTAAACAGGGATGAGAGGTGGGAGGGAAAGGGAGAGAGAAGGGAAATTGCATGTAAATGGAAGGAGACCCTCAGGGGTATACAAAATTACATACAAGAGGAAGTGAGGGGAAAGGAGGGAAAATATAAGGGGGAGAAATGAATTACAGTAGAGGGGGTAGAGAGAGAAGAGGGGAGGGGAGGGGGGAGGGGGGATAGTAGAGGATAGGAAAGGCAGCAGAATACAACAGACTCCAGAATGGCAATATGTAAATCAATGGTTGTGCAACTGAAGTGATTCTGCAATCTGTATATGGGGTAAAAATGGGAGTTTATATCCCACTTGAATCAAAGTGTGAAATATGATATATCAAGAACTATGTAATGTTTTGAACAACCTACAATAAAAATTAATTAAAAAAAATATATAAAAAAATAAATAAATAAAAGCAAATCGCAACAAGACAAAACAGGAAAAAAAAAAAAAAGGAGTGTGAGGGTTGGTCCGCTGACAGATCTGAAAATTAGAGGCTATATTCTGTAGCATGGCTTGTCAGAGGGGGTGAGGGAAAAGAAACTCTGTAAAAAGAGGGTCAAAGACTGAGAATTGGAAAGGAATAGAGTATGAAGGAACTTGAAAAGATGCTTGTTCTTACTGAAAGACGTAGGGGCTTCAGATGAGCTGTCTAAAGTGGCCATTATATGTCCCCCATGGAGGCCATAATTGAAAGTGGTAGCAGCCATGGTCAGCTTTGGCATTGCCCTCAGGTGCCGCCTGGTCAGCTTTGGCATTGCCCTCAGTGATAAGAAAGCCGTCCTTCTGATGGGACCTACAATGGACAACTCCCAACTGGGTGGGTAAGTGGCCTCTATTAGATTGGTTATAAAAGCTGAATTAGTGATCGCATTACCTTTGGTGGTAAGTAGGCCTCGCTACTTTCAAATATCAGCATGGGATAATAAGATATGAAGACATATTTTGAATCAGTTTAGAGGGTGAGGGATTTGCCTTGTGCTAGAAGGCAGGCACGAGTGGATGCTATAAGTTCAGCCTACTTGTCTGTAGTTCCTGAAGGCAAAATTTTGGCCTCTATAATCTCAGTGGCTGAAAATACAGCGTATCCAGAGTAATGAGTTCCGTTCTCCCTAAAGGAACTGCTGTCAGTAAACCAGATAAGGTCAGGCTTGCTGAGTGGTCTCTCAGAAATGGAAGAATGACAGGGGAGGAAATCATCTAAGGTTTCCAAGCAATTATGAGTTGGTATGTGAGACATGGGAGTCATTGGGAGCAGTGAGGCAGGGTTCAGTGCAGAGCAGGGGAGGAAAATAATATTAGGGTTTTCCAGAAAGGAAGTGAGGGGCGACAGAAATCTGGATGTAGGGAGAGTTTGAAGGCCCTTTTAAGCTAAAAGATCCTTCAAGTGATGTGGGGAGTGGATAGTTCAAGGGGCCCCAAAAGTCAGCTTAGAGGCTTCTTTGTGTAAAATTTGTCCAGTAGCCAGAGCTCTTAAGCAAGGGGCCCACCCACGGATGGTAGGGTCTAGTTGCTTGGACAAATATGACACAGGTGCAAATGTACGCCCATAGTTTTGACCTAAGACCCCAAGTGCTTGCCCCCCTTTTTCATGGACATATAGATGAAATGTTCTTGAAAGATCTGGAAGGTGAAGGGCAGGTGCCTTTAAGAGGAGTTGCTGAAGCCTGCGGAAGTGGTAGATGGGAAAGGAGGCAAGAGATTCACTAGGGGGTCCCTTTGCTAGGTCATACAGGGGTTTGGAGAGAAGAGAATAATTTGGGATCCAGGCCCTAAAATAACCTGCTAATCCTAGGAATGATAGTATTTTGGCTTTCGTATAGGGCACTGAAAAATCACAGAGGAGTTGCCTCCTATCCAGTGTTATTTCCTTTTTCCCGGGTGTAAGGCAAAAACCAAGATAGGTGACCGAAGACTGGGAAACCTGGGCCTTGTGGGGAGACTCCCTATATCCCTTGTCTTCTAGGAATTTATGAAGCTGAGCGGTGTGGGATTGAGAGTGTTCCCAGAAAGACTACATAGAAGAAGGTCATAGACATATTGAAGTAGAGTAGAGTCAGGACAGGTCAGGTGAAAGGATGTGAGGTCCTGGGCAAGAAATTGGCCAAAGAGATGGGGGCTATCCCTGAATCCCTGTGGGAGGACAGTCCAGGTAAGCTGATGAGAATGGCTGGTGTGAGAGTCAGTCCATGAAAAAGCAAAGATATCCTGAGATTCTGAGACCAAGGGAATAGAAAAAAATGCATCTTTTAAATCTAGGACTGAGAAGTGAGTAGTAGTGGCATGGATCTGAGAGAGGAGGGTGTAAGGGTTGGGCACTAGCGGGTGGATGGGGTCCACAGAGGAGTTGACAAGGCGAAGTTCTTGAACCAGCCTGTAGGACACGTTAGGTTTCTTAACTGCCAGAATGGGTGTGTTGAAAGGAGAGTGTGTAGGCCTAAGATACCCCTTTCATAATAAATCCTGTATGATGGGTTCTAATCCAAGGAGGGATGTGGTTGTGAGTGGATATTGTGGTTGACTAACATATCTTGAAGGGTCCCGTAAGACAATATGAATAGGACTGCATTTAGCCATAAAGGGTGTAATTGTGTCCCAAACCTCAGGGTTAAATGGTTTAGATAGTCGTGGGAGAGTGCATGAAGGAGGTGTATCTGCCCCTAGGAATATCATGAGGAAATGAGAGGTAGGAGAGGTGTGGGGTGATAAGTGAATGGTGACTTTTAATAGTGAGAGTATGTCCCTTCCCAGAAAGGGAATGGGGCAATGGCTCATAACAAGAAAGGAGTGAGTGAAGGACAAAAGGGATCGCTGCATATAACATGATTGGGGGGGGTTGAGGAAAAATCTTTTTACCTCCTACCCTGACAATAGGAGTTTTTGAGGGTGTGGTAGGACCCTAATACTCCCTCAAAATGGAAAAAGCGGCACCAGTATCCAAGAGGAAGTTAATGAAGCGTCCATCCACCAGGAAGGTGATCGTAGGAGCTTGATTCTTGATGGTAATAGTCTGGAGGGAAGGCCCAGGACTCCATCAATCCTCCTCTGCCAAGCCCAGGTGAGGCTGGGGTTGCTGGGCAGCAGACCAACCTCCCTTCTGGGTTGTTGGGCAGTCTGCCCCCCAGTGTCCACTTTGATGGCATTTTGCGCAGGGGTTGTAGGGTGTCCTCGGCGAAGAACAATTCCTGGTCCAATGTCCCTCCTTACCTCATTTGAAGCAAGCTCCAGGGGGGGGTCATATTGGGACGGCATGGTGATGGCCTTCTCTGAATGAGCTGGGCCAACATTTGGAATTTGGCATTTTCAGCCCTCTGCCTACGGAATTCACTTTCATCCTTTCTACCATGAAAAACCTTGAAAGTGACAGCGAGGATTTTGGTCTGAGGAGTAGCAGGGCCCTGTTCAAACTTTTTAAGCTTGGCTTTAATGTAAGGGTAGCTTTGGGCCAGAATATATGTCATTAAGACATGACGGCCATCAGGGGTTTCTGGGTCGAGGTTTGTGTACTGCTGAAGGGACTTGGTTAGTCTATCCAGGAATTCTGAAGGTGTTTCCTCCTTCCTTTGAATGACCTCCTGCATCTTTTGAAAGTTAACAGCCTTGCGGGTGGCCTTTTTCAGTCCCGCCAAGAGGCAGGATGTAAAAAGGTCACTAGACTGTAAGCCCATAGGGGATCCTGCTCTGGGACAGCATGAGGGCCTGTGGGTGGTTATGATTGGTCCTATGATTTTCATCAGCATGGGCTTGGGCTAGCTCCCAGAACCATTGCCTTTCCTTGGGGAGAAGTTTATTGGCCAAGAGCATGTAGATGTCATGATGAGTGAGGCTATATGCTTGCAGTACCCATTGAAACTCCCGAATGTAAGTGGTGGTGTCAGTGGTGAAAGCGCCTAACTTCCTCTCTAGCTGAGTAATGTCCGACATGGAGAAGGGCACGTGGACTCTGATGACACCCTTGGGACCAGCTACCTCACGAAGGGGTGCTATTGTCTTGGGGGTGGGAAGGAGTCCCTTAGACCTGGTAACAGGAGGACTGAAAGAGGCAGGCGATGGACAGGAAGGAGAGGGAGGGGAATGGAATGTCTCTGTGGAAGAGGAGGAGGTGGAGCAGGCAGAAGAGTGGGGAAGGGAGGGGGATGAAATGGAAGGTTGAGGATTCGTGGAATCAGGCAGAGGAAGAGGAGGATTTTGCGGGAGAGAAGGGTCAGTTGGGGCTGGGGGATAAGGTGGGGGTTGATCTGCTGGGTGGAATGAGGAATAATCTGCGAAGTCAGGAGTAGAACTAGGGGAAGAGAGGGGTTTGCAAGCAAGAAGGACCTGAGAGGGAGGGCAGGAGGAGCAGAGACAGGGTGCTGTGCGAGAAGGCTAAAACATTCAATACAGGGAATCTCACTCCACTTTTTCAGATGCTGGCAGTAATTAAAAAGGTCCAAGAGGAGGTTTGGATCTAAGGAGCCTTCTGGAAGCCAATGATTGCCATTATCCAGTGGATATGTAGGCCAATCTTGGGTACAGAATTTGATTAGAAGTTTGGGCTTGATGTCTGGTGTGAGGGAGAGTATGGCCAGATTTTTTATTAAACTTTTGAGAGGTGAGGTTTCAGGTACAGATAAAGAGGTGCCCACAGTCACAGGGAGAGATGGAAGAGAGAGAGAGAGAGAGAGAGAGAGAGAGAGAGAGAGAGAGAGAGAGAGAGAGCGAGAGAGAGAGAGAGAAAATAAGTGTAAGCAAGAGAGACAAAGAGAAAACCCGGCCTGGAACGGACTCCGGGAAGCGCTCAGGGCGAATGGGGGTCAGGTGGGCATCCCCAAAATGACCAGCCATCATGAGGAAATACAGAGGGCACTACCTGATCGTCACCAGTGAAGTGCGATCTGTGAGACCCAATGGGTTCGGAGCCACGGGCAACCTGACATCAGGAAAGTTTTCGAACGCAGCAGAAGGAGTAAGTAATGAAAACAGAACTCCGGCTCCAGCAGAATGCAGTTCCAGGATGGGAGTTCAGTTTTCCCCGACCAGAGAGGCAGCTTCAGCCAGACACAGCAGGCCCGCAGGAAACAGCAACTCTAGCCGGCAGCGGCAGCAGCAGCAGAGGAGGAAAAACCACAGAGTCTCTCATGTAAACTCAGAAGCCTCACACCCCAAAGGGAAACGGATCACCAGAGGGTCCACTGCAACCAGTAAAGGTCTTAGTGGGAGGAATTCCCTCCCCCCTACCAGGCGTCTAGAGTGTGACAGACGATCATGGTCACAAAGCCAGCGGTAGCCCGAAGGGAGTTGGCGAGCCGGGGTCAGGGGAGGCTTACATACATCAAATCAGTGGTGAGTGCAGGAAGCCTGCGTCTGAAAAGAGCAGACCAGGGCAGAGTGCCACGGTGGAGCAGTGGACGGGGCTCTTGTTGGAAAGAGCTCACCCATATCCTCACATGGGGCACCAGAATGAAAGAACTCCCCATGCAAAGGCACTTCACCGGGAGAATTCCAATTTTATTGCAAAAAGCTGTGTGCTTATATAGAACTAAGGAGGAGATGGGAGGGCTTAGATAAATGGCAGGCAATCCGTTTATTGGCAAGTTCTTTCAGATATCAGCTCCGGAGCCCAGGAATTAGTTCTTATTGGGGCTAAGATTCCCGGCCAGCAAGATTTGAAATTGGCGCCAGCAGAAGAGTTCACACGGGCGGGAACATTTCGCACCACTGCAGAAAAGAAGAATGTAGGAAGAAGAAGTGCTTAGGTGCCATGTTGGGTTTTTTTTTTTTCTGGGGTATGGCTGCCATTTATACTTTTCCCAACAATGAGTATACCAGACAGTGCCTTGATTGACTGGTTTTTATGAAAATGGTGTTTAACAGAGATGCCAGAAAGTTGGATCCTGCTGATTAGTGGGCCAAGAGCAAAGGTGGGCATGTGTGTGATAAAACATCAGTGGTGGGACCATGTGGATCTGCCATTGGTTTCCAAATGGCTTGTGACTGACATGGTGAAGCCAGCAGACCCTTATATGTAAAGGCATCTTGTTACATGGAGAGGATTCAGGACATTGTTCAGAATCAGGTTGCTATGTTCAAGAGGGCAAGCTATGTGGAATAGAAGCCTGGTTCTTGTATTCTCCTACAGACCCTGACCCACCACATGTGACAGATATCCCTCACGCACTGTGTCCCCGTTGAACTCCTTGTATTTCATGAAGCAAATACCAAACTTCCAGTGCAGCACCAAGAAACACCACGAAAATAGAGGATGACCGTATGGCTTCATAGTCCACACTAGAGACATTTAGCCCCAAGGGGCCACAGTTTACCTTCAAAGGGAGAATTCAGCACTGGTGTCTCATGTTCATTGGAAAATAAGAAACCATGTCCTCCAGGTCACATAGATGCAGACCCAGGTTTATGGTTTCACTAGAAAGGAAGCTAAAGCACGTGACAACAACATATATTTCAAGTGCCCAACCTCACAGGCAGTATCTCAAGAAGTCTCTAGGACAACAGACCTCCATGTTTTTGAAGTGTTTACCCTGTCCCTTACTTTTGGAAACTCCTCTAACACTTCCAAGGTTGTGAACTCCTGATCGCATTCCATTCCAGATATGTATTCATGGATTTTCTAACTCTTCTCCTCTAATTGTGTCTTACATGGGGTGAAGGTGTTGTCAAGGTATTGTTCTGGATGAGAGTGGGAAGATTTTTGTGTAGCACATATTTACATACACATTGGATTCATTTTCCAATTTTCCATTCGAAATACTGAATCCCTGTCAGTAACCCATACCCTAATAGACTCTGACTACTAATCCTAATATGATGGAGACAAATAACCCAAACATAATATTAATACAAGCAGTTCAGAGGAGGCATGGTGTATAGTTGGTCTTGCCTTTTGCATGATATAGTGTAGGAGTTATAAATCTTGTCAATTGTTTGTTGAAATAGTACTCCATGTGTTTTTAAAGTTAACACATATGTGAATTTCTGTCTCCTTTTTTCTGTAGCCAATTCAGCACATGTATTTTTATATGCACATAAAAAATCCTACCTGGTATCACACGTACATTTTTGTGAGGTGGCTAACTTAGCAGAAACAAAGTATGAGAAGAGATCACCCCTCCTAAACGCTTTTGGAACTGAAAATTCAAACTATGAGTGAGATTTTTAGTTGAACAACATTATACATAAATCCATGTTCAGTAAAATTAATATTTTTGGATCGGTGGATGATATATATTTCACGATGAATTTTGATTGGCATATATATTGCTACTTTCTAATGTTTCTCTGTGAGATATATATATATATATATATATATATATATATATATATATATATATATATATTCTCTAGATTTTTCCAAATATAAAATATATGTGTCCTATTATACACTCCCTAAATAATTCACTCATGCTCATGTATGTGGTTTTATAATCAAATTTTCATACGATTATTTTCAGAAATATTCATCCACCTGAAATACATATTTGTTTTCTAGTACTGAAAACTCACTTCACTGAATGGTGCAAACAAATCCTTATATTTCTACTGTAACTGACCCAATTTAACATCAATGCAAGTAGATTCCAAAGGGGCATGATGTGTATTTTGACGTTCATTTTTATTTAACACTGGTACATTACTATTTCTTCAGTTTTTGTACATCATAGTATATACATTTCATCCACAAGTTCACAAATTTAAAGACATTTGAAACACATTCAATCACTTCCTGCTTCAGTACACATGTATTCCTCCTTGCTTTTGACTGGTTATTTATTGAGACTTCTTTCCAAACACATTATTTTCGATTTCCATAATCAATTTTGAAGCAAAACTCACACACACTTTATGATAAACCACAACCCTAATATTACCATTAGATGTATAACTTGTTGGAATGAATGTATGTATGTCAATATAACATTTCCTGTGTATTTTCAGATATCAATTTATTCCAATTTCTAAAGTTGGAATCAGTTATATTATATATTCACACATGGTACACCTATTTGTGCCCCCAATACTAATTTATATCTCTTCTAAATATTGCTCCCAGAAATGGTGCAAGAAAGACTCATGTCACCTGATCTACATATATATTCTGTCAACAAAATGCAAAGTCACACTTACAATTGTACCAAAGCCTAAATGGAATGTGAGTATGGATTATGAAAATCACCCATGTCCAGGTTGCCTAATGCTCTCAAATGTCAATCCTATTGGTGACTACGTATTTGTTTCTTCCAAAGATTATGTATTCAACCTCAAGCCTGATGAAAATGTCTAATCATATCAATCACTTCATCATTTGCCTGATTTCCTAATGTCTCTAATGATATCTGATTTCCTACATATTTTCCCCAGTTCATCATTGTGACTGACTCTTCACATGTGCTGACATTTACATTTTCTGTCTACCTGAAACCCTATTGCTAAAGAACTTTTTGTCCAAATCCTATACTCACTCTTTTTTTCTAATCCTACCAACTATCTTCCTAATCCTACCAAGTATCCTTTTTTGACTGGATGTTCTCTTCGACATTCAATTATCCAAGGTACAAGGTCCTATGCCATTATGTATAGATTTATCTGAGACACATGTGCACAACATAATTCCGAGTGAAGTATCCCAATCAAGGATCCAATGCCCTTTTGGGCTTCAAATCTTACCTAGATTTGTGTTTTCATACATATATTTCACCTCTATATATACTTATAAATATTGCAGGTTCCCAATACCATTATTCATGCAGCAGAATGATTCCTAACCCAAATCAAACATGTTATTAACCCTAACCATACTTTGTTTCCTCAATCTAACTTTACAGAAAAGCAAGGACAGAGTTGGTCTTATATAGAAATGTAAGAGATCTTCCACCTGCTGAGAACCTCAAAGGTCCATGCAGAAGTGAACCCTGGGGAAGATATAGAAAGCTATGAAGGACCTGAGAGAGCAAAAGTCATCTTTCATGACAAAAAAAAAATCAGGTCAGGATGAAGGGGTGTGTCTGAAGCAGTCTATCTCTTCTTAATGTAGAGAAGATGGACCAAACCAGGCCTGTGTGGAGAGCTGTTCACGGGTGCCTATGTTTGATATACCATTCTTACTTGTGAAAGTGTCACAGGAAGTAGGGGCAGCCTCCATCTATTGGGACACTTGGAAGCAACTGTTAGGACAAAGAGGTTGCCAAGGCAGTGACCTCATTCAGTTCCTGAAGGAAGTGACCTATATCATTTTCTTGGTGATGGAACTCTCTGAACTTGGGATCCAGGATGCCAGGCACCCAGAGGCATTCCCAGTCACAGTCCCAGTGGCCACACATGTTTGGATTTACCAAGGACAGAATCGGTCTTTCTTGGTAACTACTGATGTGAGGATGGCCAAATTCCAGGAGAGCTCTGAAGAGGGGTCGTTCCTGAGAAAGCAGGTAGTGTCTCACTACTGAACTGAAACCCACAGTGCCTCCAACTTCATCCATGAAAAATGGCTAGATAAATACAATAAAATTTTTTAAATTCCCTTAACCAGGTGGCACTGGAGAACCTTTGGATGTCTTTTTCCTGGTCATGAGTGTACAAGAGAATTCCATGATTGACGGTATTTCATGAAAATGGTGTAGAACAAAGATGCCAGTAAGTTGGACCCTGCTGAGTAGTGGGCCTTTTGCAGTGGTGGGCAGGTGTGTGATAATACAGCTGTGGTGTGGCCAGGAGGATTTTCCATTGCCTTCAAAATGGCTTGTGACTGATATGGTGCAGCCAGCAGACCCTTCTTGTTATATGGAGAGGTTTCCGGGCAAAGTTCAGAGTCAGATTTCTATGGACAAAGGGGCAAGCTTTGTGAGATAGAAGCCTGGTTGTTGCATTCTCCTGCAGACCCTGACCCACCACAAGTGACAGAACTCCCTCTAATACTGGGTCCCAGTTGAACTCATTGTATTTTATGAAGCAAATACCAAACTCCCAGTGCAGCAGCAAGAAACACCACGAAAAGTGGAGGATTACCAAATGGCTTCACAGTTCACACGGGGAGACACTTAGCACCAAGTGGCCACAGTTTACCTACAAATAGAATATTCAGCACTGCTGCCTCATGTTCATTAGAATACAAGAAACCATGTCCTCCAGGTCACGTAGATGCAGACCCAGCTTTTATGGTGTCACTAGAAAGGAAGCTAAATCTCCTTGCAACAACATATATTTCAAGTGCCCAAACTCAGAGGAAGTTTCTCAAGTAGTCTTTAGGCCGGCAGAGCTCCATGTTTTTGGAGTGTTTACCTGTTAGACCAGGACGCTAGAAAAGACCACTGACTCAAATTAAAATCAAATAAAATTAAGCTTATTATTTCCACCGGCCATGCTGCCTCTCCCTCCCAAAACGAAGGGAACAAGACAGCAACCCCAGCTTTCCTACAGCCCAGCTTTATAGCCCAGAAAGTTACACAAAAGGGGGGTTACAGATAACAGAACTCTGATAAACATCACACTAAAGGTAGTTTACAATTTTTTTGCTGTCCCTACATGAGAATTTATGAGGACCATTAGAGCCTCAGAGAGGGTTGTTGTCTTGCCAGAGAAGGCAAATATTTATGATGTGTCACTAAAGTTTCAGAGAGGGCTGCTATCTGGTCAGAGAGCCAGGCATGTGTGAGTTCAAGGAGCGGGCAGGCATTCCACGCAGGTTCAGAATTTGAAGTAATTAATGGTAAAGCCAAAATTATCTTTTCATGGCTTTGTGGCATGATGGCTCCCAATTTTAATAAAAGATCAGGTTGGGTCTACAATTCCCCCCTTTTCTCTGTGTCCCTTTCAAATCTTTGATAGATATTGGGAAGAGCACTGAGGAAATTTTAATCCCTCAGGTAAGAGTCTCCAAATTTTTAGAACTCACCCAAAACCGATCTCGCTGATTTTACCCTTCTTAATTACTTATATTGATAGTCTATTTATCTTTCTCTCCATTGTTGTAAGAAGAGTGGCATCACTAATTTTTTCTTCTTCTGTCCTGAGACAGGGTGACGTGAGTGGGCTCGGCGTGAGGGACATGAGTTGCCTATTAGAAGTCAGTTGAGAGACATGAGTTGCCTTTTAGAAGTCAGTTCGGTTTGAAGTCAGGTTGGGGAAGAACAGGTTGTAAAGTCATCTGTGAATGGGTTCTTCTATGAGTGAAACAAAAACCATGAGTACTGGATAAATGTTGCAGCAGCTAGAACATGTCACTGTATAGAAATTCCCTCACCAGTCTTTAATATCCCCAGTTATCAGGACTGTCAACTTAATATTTAACTTTAAGTGTTACAGTTGGCCCTCCCAATAAGACACAGTTTAATAATTTAATGTCATCTGATCTTGTAAAATCCTTTTACTAGTATGACCTCTGCGTCTAATAGAGAAACCTTTAATTCTGTTACTCAGGGCTGGATAATCGTACTAGCAAACACCAAGCCTACCTTTGTAGGTTAGGAATATCTGTAGGTCTTAAACTGAAAACTTCTGCCTGTGGCAGCTCTTCTTGATAGTCTCTTTTTATAAGTATTAGGCATTCCTGTGTGAGAATCCTTCTTTGTAGCCTCCAGTCTTACTTGTTTTGGGAGGATAAGATAAAGTGCATACCTTAAAATTTTATTATTATTATTATTATTATTATTATTATTATTATTATTATTATTATTTAATATGCCCAGGAGTGGCTGTATTTTGGTCTTAACTGTCTTTGCTAAGTGTTTAAGATGAAGCAGTCAAACTGACTTTTGTTTCTATCTATTGTTAACAGTCAGCTGAGCTTTTGTGGGAATCAATTCTGGGGAAACTTGAGAGGAGATTCTCAGTTCTGCTAGTGCCATTTGCGCTAGGTGGGTCCAGGTCTTGCTTGACCATTTGGCTTCCCTCAGAAGCATCAGGGATATCTCCTTTCTCTGATGACTCTCCTCTTTGTAACAAATGCACTGATTGGCTTTCTGTTCTCCAGTGGTCTCATTAATCTCCCTGATCAGGAGGTTATGTGGCTTAGAGTTGCAAAGCTCTTTAGAGAAGTCCCCTGTTCCCTGGATTCAGACTGACTCAGAGGGCAAGAGCCAAATATTGGTTTTCTTGGCCCTTTTCATTTAACATTAATTTTAAATCCTAATCTTAAACATCCAGCAAATAAATTTTAACAGCCTTATATTAAGAGTACTGGGCTTTAATATCTATAACTTTATAATTACCTTTTTATTAATTGGGATCTGTATTATTCTGTCTGTATTGTAGTTGATGACTTATTATCTTGAATAAACCCATGTTGTGTTCTTAAAGCAACGCATTTGTAAAACACTAACAGGGAATCTTTAGATCACTTATAAGAAAATTTCAAACTAAAATTAACAAAAGTAAAAATACTTAGTTCGTCTAATATCTTCCCTGAATTTTTTGGCTGAGTTATACATTATATCCCCTGTTTGAGATCCTAGTAATATTGACAATAAAAAAAACTTTTTAACATAACTTTAAAGAAATATTATCTGACCTACATGTTTCATAGTCATTCTCACATGTAGTAAGATGGGACACGCAGCCTTATCTCAGGTAAGGCAGGGCTCTTTATAAATCTTAAGTATTTTAATTCTAAAGCTGATCTTTATTTTTAAATATCTTTTGACAAAGTTTACATAAATTGTTTGAGGTCACATGAACATTAGCTAACACCATATGATATCACATTTAAAACATGAATTAAAGAAATGCTGAAAGTTTTTAACCTTTACAAAGATTAGGCTCTAATTAACTTAAAAATACATTTAAATTGTTCCCCAATGTAAAAAGTAACATAAAAATTTACATATCTTATTGATAACAGGTAAATAAATCCACAATATATTTTTTACCACACAACTTCAGAGCACCAGCTTGATATAATGCTCTTTTAAGGTTTCTACCTTACAGACTTGCATACCTGTAAGATATGAAAACATTAATAGCATAACAATTACATTTATGTTTCTACATTAATCAAGTTTGGCTTTTAAAGAAATGGCAGTACAGTGCTCTAAAATAACAGTTCTTATTTAATCAGTTGTTTAATTTTTATGGTTGCTTGCTCTAGAAAACATAAATCTTAATAAACTCAATGTTATGGGTAAACTTATGTTTTAAGAAATTTTTGCCTCATTAACACATGACTGATTTTTACAATCTTATACAGAGTTTACTAAAAAAAATACAGATCTTAGTAAATCAATCAGATATCTAACTAAAGTACTCATGAATGAGTAATCCCATATCAAATTTACTTTACTTATTTATCAAAAAGTTAGAGAAACGTATTGAACAGTGTAAACCATTTTTATGTTGAAGGAAAGGTACTAGAGCCAAGGCATATTAGACATTTTGTAGATGTTAATATTTTGTTAGATGTTTGAACACCTAGAAAACTTTGTAAGCTTAAATTTAAAGACATTTGTTTTTATCTCTTTATCCAATTTAAATTGAAACATTTAAATCACGTGAATTAAAGATCTTTGGATCCACTTTTTAAAATTTGTTTTTATGAGCGCTTTTTTTATGAGCGCTCCTTATATATGTTAATTTATGTATCATATATATGATATACGGACATATGTATATATAGACATACAACACATAACAAAATTGTGCACACATAATAATAGTAAAGGCCTCGTAGCATTTCGCAGGTGAAATCTTTATTGCAATGTTTCAAGAAGTCCACAGTTGGTCAAAGATAGAACTGATCAGAAAAACATTAACCTAGCTCTGTATGCTCAAAATCATGAGGTCAAAAAACATAAAGTATCTCAGAAAAAAAAATAAGAGTCCTAGAAAAAATGACTTGCCAGTAATTAGAAAATACCATACAATTTACCTTTTTTTCCCTTAGATCTCAAATCAGTCTCCTACAAAGCTTGCAGGCTTCTTTCATTTGCATTTCAACATAAGTCATGGCTGAGGTCTGGAAGGAGCAGGAAAAAAACTGCTATTCTGAACAGACATCTCAGGACTAAGGCATTTTAACCATAATTTTCAGGTTCGGATGTTGAAAATTATGATACAAGTTTAAGATACAATTCACAAAATTTTATATCTTTACATCTTGTTTGGTCAACAGACACCATACTATGATTTACTATCCATGTCCAAATTAATACACTGGTACACACAGTGACATTTTTCCCAGGCTACCCAATTCAAAATTGGTGAAAAAAAAAGACTGTATGATTGGGAAGTTTCTTGCCAACTTGGAAGTAGAGTTCTTCAGTTATCCATCCTAAGTATTTAAGTTCTCTGGCATGAATTATCTGAAATCATAAACTAAACAATTACCTAAACCCGACTTTTAACTGCAAGATTGTGCAATGCTTCAAAAACCCATTCAGATACCAGATTGTTAAAATAAAACATCATCATTTCGACACACATTCAGCTAAGATCATTCCCAAAAAACAATTTATAATATCAACACATTATTGCACATGCCTTAAAGGGCCAGAAACAAAGACACAATACAGACCGAAAGGAGGTCCAGACTATGGCTGTCAGAGAGAACCCTTTAAACCAGAGCAGATAAGAGAAAAATCTCGTACACCAGTGGGACCATAGCTGTCCCCACAAGGGGACCAGATGTTTTCACAGAGGGGCAACCTGAAATGTAAAATAAAGTGTCTCCATGGTGATTTTACTGCATTTAGTGTCCCCTTTTTCTTTTTCTCTTTTTTTAACAAGACAGAGGTGGCATAATCCTTACAGTGCAGGGAAGGAAGGAGGTAATTCCCTGAATCAACAGGGCTTTGGCAGCTGCTGGGAGTCCCTCAGTTTCTCCTTTTACATACAGGATTAGCTCCTCTGATTCAGTTCCACACCAAGCATGCTCTATCTCCTAACATTTCAGTAGATAGGTCTCACAAAGTTCCGGGGCAGAGGGGGGGTACAAGATTTGTAACTTAAAGTTTGGTTCCTGACCTTGAAGCCAATTAATACCAATTTAATAATGAGGACTGGGTTTTGAGAAAAAGAAAAAAGGAGGTTTATTGCTTGGCTAACAAAGGAGAAACACAGGAGACTCTGCCAAAGTTGTGACTCTCTTTATCTGGAGGGACAAGGGGTTTTAAAGGAGTTTCACTTGTTAACCTGGGAGATACTCTGTTCTTAGGTCCCCAGCAGGCATTTCCCTCTGCAATGGGTGTGCTCCAGGCAGCCAGCTAGGCGCTTCTATCATCCTGCTTCGCAAAGGGGGATAAAGTTCAATGCAGTTCCTTAAAACACAGTCCAAAGGGGTGTCAGGCTTACTCTCTTTATTTCTGATTTTCATGTCCAATATACTTAAGTTTTTACCACCAAAATCACACAACAAAACGAACAAAAACAAACAAACAAAAAAACAAAAAATAGAACACAGAACACAAATAAACAGAAACCCGGTTTTTAAACACAGAAACAGGGGAACAGTGCAACATCTTGCTAAAGCTCCAGGGTAGGAGCGCGTGCGTGCTCATCGGCACCTCTCTACAGTTCCAGAGGAATTCCCTACAGAACAGAACAGAGGACAGAAAGATTCTCGTTACTTTTCTGCACAGAAGTATATGTGAGCCTCCCCGTGCCACATCTCTGTCATCAGAAGAGATCTCCCTTAACTGGATATCAGATGTTATAAAGGAGCCACTTACCTATGGAGGCCTCCTCCATCAGGTGCTTGCTAATAGTTTTAGTGCAGAGGTTCACTGTAGTGCTCCCTGGACTAAAGGCTCTTTTCCAAATATAAAGAAGATGGACCAAATCAGGCCTTCGTGGAGAGCGGTTCCTTGGTGCCTATGGTTGATATACCATTCTAATTTGTGAAAGTGCCACAGAAAATAGGGTAAGCCTCCTTCTCATGGTACGCTTGAAAGCAACTGTTTGGATAAAGTGGTTGCCAAGGCAGAGACCTAATTCAGTTCCTGAAGGATGTGACCTCACCTCAATCCCTTGGTAATGGAACTCTCTGAACTTGGGATCCAGGAAGCCAGGCACACAGAGTCAGTCTCAGTCCCAGTCCCAGTGTCTCACTTGCTTCAATTTAGCAAGGACAGAGTCAGTCTTTCTTGGTACCTACTGATGTGAGGATGGCCAAATGCCAGGAGTTCTCTGAAGAGGGGCCTTTCCTGAAAAAGCAGGTAGTGGCTCACAGCTGGCTCCTGAACACTTCACAAAGTTGGACAAGGAGACCAGATCTGAGACAGGACACGCCATATTGGGGGAACATAGTATGGCCCAGCAGTCAGAGGATACTCTGGAGAGTGAGAGACCTACTTGGGGAAGGAGGTGCCTTTGTGGGTGTAGATGTGTGTTTGTGGTTTTGTCTCATGTTCTGAGAATAGGCAGGAAAGTCGGTTTGTTTGGTTTGGAGTGAACTGTTTCTAGTAAGTTGTTTCACAAGGCGAGTGTTTCTATGTCTGTGTATCCCACAGTGTCCGTGCTTGTAGACATTACAAAAGAGAATGCATCAATGGATGTTTCCTGTCAAGTAGAAAGCTTCCCAGCATTCATCCTGCCCAATTTATGAATGCACTAGGGCTTGCCTTATCGATGGGCAACACCTGATATTTTCCTAAGTTCCTGTTTTCTTCCTGAAATCTAGCCACTCTCCAGAATAGGTTCATGCATTTGCATCCAGGATATGTACCACCTCCAACCACTGTGACATGGACATGTACTGGATAGCTGAAGAGAATGGCAAGCATCTCAGAAAAGTCAGATATCAGTGTGACCCGGAAAGTCTCAGTAGAGAAACCCTGCAAAGGGCCTTTTGATTACCTATTGTTCTGTTGCCCTGAATGTCAGGAAGTTCTTTGCCTCAGGCCACGCTTTTGTGAAGCCTGAAGAAAACAGTTTTCAAATGGAAATGAATGGGCATCACCTGTGGCTCTTCGCTTAAGTGCGTTGTAAAGGGATGTGTCTGAATCAGGCTCTTGGCCCTGTGTGAGCCTGTGGCTTAGATTATCAGCACCTGATGGGTCTAAAGAAAGATCCCATGTGTGGATCCATAATCAAAATGGCCAAAAAAATCAGTCATTGTTGATTAAGTCTCTCGCATTCCTCTGTAAGGTTCCTGACCTCCATCAAGTGAGAAAAGGGATCCATTGGGTCAATTGAGTTCTTCAAAGCCCTGCAGATGCTAGCCCATAGGTTCTTGGGTTTTCTTATGAATCCAATTCAAATAAAGACTCTAAACCCCACAGACAGTAGGCCTCAAATTGAAGAACAGAGCTGTATTAATGGCAGGCATATTTGATCACTCCTGGTTCACAGGAAGGGTGTTCAGGCCACTCTGACTTTTGGCAAATGAGGGGAAAGGGAGATTATTTGGGACACTGTCTTGTGCTGCGCCTCTCATGGAATCCTCCTGCCAGAAGTTATGATGAGTGTCTATTTGGAAGAAGATGAGTGCCATTTGGGAGTGTTTTGGTTTTAATTGTGGGCATTTGTGTGGCGGTTGGTAGAGATAATTGGGTCCACCTTGTCTTGAATTTTGGTGTGATTCCCCTTAGAGACTGTGTTTTGGAACTGACCTCTGAGAAGGTACAAGGTCCTGTGTCATTGTATATCCATAATTCTAGGACATCTCCACGGAATGTAATTCAAAGCTAAGTATACCAATCAAGGACCAAATGAACTTCTGGGCTTCAAATCTTACCTAGATTTCTGTTTTCATACTTATATTGAAAGGTTAATAAAATAGGTACTTGTCACGTCCTGTTTTTCTGTATGCTTAATAAAACACTGTTGAAATCTTGAGAACTGTTTGCTCTTCTTGTTCCCAGAATGTGCTGCCCCCAACTGCCAAACTGCAGAATGTACTCCATCAACCATTTGCACGCAAACCGCCCACTCACCCTTAACCATCAATAAACTTCCCTCCCTGCCCTCTCCAAGGAAAATATATAAGCACTTCTTAAGCTGTTCTCAGGGCTCTCTGCTCTATTCAACTGATCTCTGAGCCCTTGCATGCCGGACTCCCAATAAACCCTTTGAGGTTGCATTAGACAATCTCTTGGTGGTCTCTTCCACGAACGCTCACCCGACCTTTACTTCTGGTGGCCCCAGCGAGATCCGGCAGCTGCAGATGAAAGACCCCCAATGGGCTCCTCTGGGGGTAAATAAGGCCCCTCTTTCTGGTTTCAGGATTCAGGTTAGGGTTTGACAAAATGGCTATTGGTAAAGAGCGTGAGCTCTCTCCCACGGTGGCTGACACACATGTCACAGAGCCACAGGCCATGTTCCTGTGGGATGGACTCGGGAAATCGAGGAACCATAGTCTCCTCGACTCAGTGATATTTTCTTTCAGATTTGGAATTGGCAGCCCATCAGGATTTGCCCGCTACTCAGTCCTGGTCTCAGTATTGGACGTCCATTGTCTGTCTTTATTGTCTTGTCTTGTCTGTGTCGTGTGTCTTTGCTTTCACTGTCTGTGTATATTTCATTATGGGACAGAGCACTTCAATGCCTCTGTCCCTGACCCTTAATCACTGGACCAAAGTCTGCTTAAGGGCTCAGATTCTTTCTTTTTCATTAAAACACCAGACCTGGCAGATTCTGTGTCTCAGAATAACCCACCTTTGTAGTCGGATGGCCCCTAGAAAGATGTTTCTACTTCGCACTAATTTGAAAAGTCTGAGATATTGTCTTTCAGCCGGGGCCACATAGCCATCCAGATCAATAGCCATATATCTTAACTTGTCAGGACCTCTGCAAATCTCCTCCTCCATGGGTGAAGCCTTTCCTTGTCCCTGCACCCACTCCTACTCCTTCCCTTACGATTCTATCTCTCAAACTCTCTGCTCCTCAACCTCCACCCTCTGTTCTCCCTGAGTCTCAAGACTCTACTCGTCCTTATCCTCTGCCCTTGTCCCCCAACCCCCAAAACCCTGTAAGTAATTCCCCTGCTGCTTACTCAGCCTCTCCACCATTCGAGGAAGCCAGGATGGCCCAGCACCCTCCAGATGACTGTCCAATGGCACACACAGCCCCTCCTTCCCTAGAGGAAGCTGGCCCGGCTAAAAAAACTCAGAGAACTCGCCAACGTTTTCACACCTGCCTACTTGGGATGACTGCCAACAACTCCTAGGGACTCTCTTCACGACAGAGGAATGAGAGGAAAAACCTCCTGGAAGCTAGAAAAGAATATCCTCGGACTTGATGGGCGACCAACACAACTTCCCAACATAATCAAAGCCGGTTTCCCCTTAAACCAACCCAACTGAGACCCCAACACCTTTGAAGATAGGGAACATATGTCCAATTATTGCCAGGCTCTAATAGCGGGTATCCAAGGGGCCGCTAGGTGACCAACTAATTTGGCCATGGTAAGAGAAATTATTAAAAGGCCTGATGAATCTACCTCTATGTTTCTAGAGAGAATTATGGAGGCATATAAGAGATATACTCCTTTCGATCCTCAGGCAGCAGATCAAAAGGCATCTGTCATGATGGCCTTAATTGGGGAAGCTGCCATGGATATTAAAAAAAAAAAAAAGTTAAAAGAGAGATTTAGTCAGAGAAGCCAAAAAAATATACTATAAAAGAGAAACAGGGAAAAAGAAAGGGAGCAAAGGGAGGATGAGAGAAGCAAAAGAAAGACTAAGGGATTGACTTAGATCCTGGTCACAACAAGAAAGAGGCCAGAAATTAAGACATAAGGTGACAGGAAGGGATACCTGGGCCCGTGCCAGAGGCCACCCCTGGCCTCAGATCAATGTGCCTACCGTAAAAAAAAGGACACTGGGCCAAAGAGTGCCCTATAAAGAGACAGACACGCCAGCCAGCCATTCTGACTCTGGAGGATGACTAAGAAAGTTGGGGCTCAGATTCCTTCCCCTAGCTCAGGGTAACTTTTGAAGAGTAGGGGACCCCAGTAAACTTTGAAGTGAATACAGGAGCAGTATACTCAGCCCTTAGGGCCCCATTGGGCCGTCTATCAAATAAAAGGTCTGTAGTTCAAAGGGCTAATGGCAGTAAATATCGGGCTTAGACTACTAAGAGGACCATGGACCTGGGGAAAGGAAAAATCCATCACTCCTTCCTAGTAATCCCAGAATGCCCACACCCATTGATGGGCAGAGATCTGCTCACCAAGCTCTGGGCCAAAATAACTTTTAACCCTGAAAGCCCCCAAAAGAAATTTCTAAATCCTTCAGTAAAAACTCCTATAGTCACGGCTGTAACTATATTAGTAGAAGATAAACATCCACTCTTCACACCCCCCAAGACTGATCAAACAGGCAAGCTACCGCAGAAATGGATAACAGATTACCCAGATGCCTGGGCAAAAACTGCTGTGTTAGGCCTGGCCATGAAACAACCTCCAATAACAGTGGAGTTAAAAACCTCAGCCTCCCCAATCAATGTCAAATAATATCTTCTAAGCATAAAAAGCTAAAGATGGGATAAGGCCCTATATTCAGAAATATCTGGCCTTAGGGGTCCTAAGGCCCTGTCAATTGGCCTGGAACACTCCCCTGTTATTAGAAGAAAAAGCCAGGAACCGGGGACTATCAACCTGTTAAAGACCAAAGAGAGATCAACAACAGAGTGCAGGACATTCACCCCACAGTACCTAATCTGTTCAAACTGCTTAGCACTCTGAACCCTGAGCAGAAATGGTATACTGTTCTGGACTTAAAACAAGCTTTCTTTTGCTTGCCTCTGCATAAAGATAGTCAGTTGCTGTTTGCTTTTGGGTGGGTAGACCCAGAAACCGGAAAGTATAGTCAACTAACTTGGACTAGACTCCCAGAGGGGTTCAAAAACTCCCCCACTCTCTTTGATGAAGCCCTCCACAGAGATCTCAACAATTTCAGAACTACACACCCCGAAGTCACCCAGCTTCAATACGTGGATCACCTGCTACTGGCATCCAACACCAAGGAAAACTGAACTGGGACCCAAGCACTATTATCGGAGCTTGCTCAACTCGGGTATAGAGCTTCTGCCAAAATTGCCCAATTTGCCAGCAAGAAGTAATCTTCCATGACTATTTCCTCAGGGGCGGTAAACGATGGCTCACTGAGCCCAGAAAACAAACCGTTGAGCAGATACCAACCCCATCTTACAGCAGACAACTAAGAGAGTTTCTTGGGATTGCTGGGTTTTGCAGGTTATGGATAAATGGGTTCGCGTCCTTAGCTGCTCCTTTATACCCGCTGTTAAAGGGAGATGCCCAATTCCAATGGACCCCTGAGTAACAGGAAGTTTTAGATAACATCTAAGGACACTGACACTGAACGCCTCAACTTTACTGAGCTCAGCCTGCAATTACAGAAAGCCCTACACTAAGTTAAAAATGTACGTCAACTCACTCACCTTGGTTCAAAGAAACTGCAGGCACTCCTGTAGGATTAAGAACAGAGTTTAACACTAACCAACTCACAGCGAAAGAAAAAAACTGAACCGGTAACAAAAGCCTGTTGGGTCAGTCAATTGTTTAATGCTTACCCTTCCAAGTTTCTTAGAGGAAAGCACCTATGAGGAACCAGACCAGGACAATTCTGGGAAGTGGACATTACTGAAATTAAGCCAGCAAGGTATGGACTTAAATATCTCCTAGTCTTTGTAGATACATTTTCAGGATGGATTGAAGCCTTACACACACACACACACACACACACACACAGAAAAAAAAAAAAAAAAAAACAACGGCCCAAATGGTTCTCAAGAAGATCCTGGAAGATATTTTTCCAAGATATGGTCTGTTTAAGGTAATAGGGTCTGATAATGGACTTGTGTTCATGGCCCAGGTAAGTCACGTGTGGATTAATTGTAAGTTACATTATGCTTATATACCCCAGAGCTCAGGAGAGGTAGAAAAAATAAATAGAACCATTAAAGAGACCTTAACAAAATTAAGCTTAGAGACTGGCATAAAAGATTGGACTATGCTCCTGCCTTATGCACTGTTTCATGCAAGAAATACTCCCTCAGTTTCTTTGTGTAACCTCACCCCCTATGAAATTCTCTATGATGCCCATCATCCAGTAAGGGACCTAATCCCCAACTCTAAGGCCTAACAATCCCTTCCACACCCCTTGCTTGACAGACTTAAAGCCATTGAAAGAACTCAGTGATAACTGTGGAAACAGCTGGCCACTGCCTACCAACCTGGGGACGAGGGGATTCCACATCAATATCAAGTAAGATACTTCGTCTACATAAGACAACATCAGGTGTCATTCCTAGAACCCCGCTGGAAAGGAACATACCAGGTGCTACTTATAACACCTACAGCGGTAAAAGTAGACAGAATCACTTTTTGGATCCATGCCTCTCATCTAAAGCCTTCGCTGTGTCCAGACTCTGGTTGGAAACTGGAAAAGACTGGTAACCATTTCAAATTTCGTATTCGCTATGTGGACAAGACTGTAGACTCTCAACTTGGCCACCAGTACTCCTAACCCTCATCAGCCTGTTCAGCAGTGAAGGCTGATCTCAAATCCTACTAGACAAGAAGTATGGTATATCTCGCATACAGCCCCCTTAGGGACCTGGTGGCTATCTCTCCACCCAGACATTTTTCAGCTTGGTATACGTCTTTCCTATTGAGATAACCCTGATGAAGAGGATCCCACTAAAGTTTCATTAAATCCCTTCCGTTCCATAGATAATTGAAACAAACATTATGGATGCACAGAAACGCGAGCCAGATTCAGGTTGGCTAGCCTAGATTACGATGTATGCCCGGCGGACTATCAAAGCCACAAACAGCCATGGCTGTGTGGGGGAAAAGCCAACTTCTTGTGTAACTCATGGGGATGTGAGCATACCGGGGCTGCCTGGTGGAACCCAAACTCCTCATCACATTCAGTACACAGCATTGGCCATATTACCAATTAGACAACCAAAAGCTATGGCCCCCAGAGGGTTCTCTAGATCCTCAAATTCTGCGTGACATTTTTAACTTCGGCAAGTGCTCAAAAGGGGAAAATTCCCCTATGCGGAATCCTTTTCCCTCCTTCACTCACATCCTGTACTATGCTTCTCCAATAGTTCCTCACCCTCAGTCTTCTGCTCTAGAGTCTCTGCTGTCACTCCCACCTCAGCAACGTGATTTCTCACCTCCAATTACTAGATCAAAAACCCAAACCTCTGCCAGTTCTCAGACCATTGCCCCCTTGCTGAGGTAGCAGGTACCGAGGTACCCCTCCACTCACTCACTCCTCTCTTTTTCTGTCTGTGCCTGCACTAGGTCCCACCAAGTCCTCTAAGAAGCTAAACCAAAGCTCAAACCAGCTGAGAAGAGCCCTCACACCCCTCTCCAAGATGTAATAAAAATGGCCTTTAAAGTTGCTTTGTCATCACTGAAAACAGGTTTCTAAAAATTTAAAATCCCTCAGGGGTTTTTGGAATACTCACTCCCATCTTCACCTCTGCTCTACCTGTTCTACTGCTCAAGTTTTGTTCTAGGAAAATCCCAAACCCCTTTTCCATTATTCTTTTACATCTCATCTTCCTCATTCTCAGATCCACGGAGTTGCTCTCAGCCTCGCCTTCCCAGTCTTCCCCCTCTGTACCAGGTCCATAGATATGTCTTAAATAACCTTCTCCAGAAGTCTTCACCGAGGCTTACATTAGATCTTTTAGCAAAAGAGTCCCTCTGAAAGAGTTCAATGTAGATAAACTTCCACTTTTCGTGTTGCCCTGTTCTACTTGGCCACTGGCTGGAAAAATCACCACCCCTAAGCTTGACACCGCCTTACTAGGTTTTCACAAAATATGTGAACAAAGCCTCTGGCCTTGAGCTGGGGCTTCACAGAGATGACTACATTTCTAAGATAAAAAAGTTTCCAACTGGGCTTCATGGTGACAGCTGGCAGGGAGAAAAAAATAGAGACAAAAAAGCTCTCCCTTTCCAAGGTGTCCTTGAAATGTTAACTTGCCCAGAACAGAGGAACAAAAACAGAAACAAAAACTGATTTTTGTGAATTTCTACAGACTGTGAACTTCTGATCCACTTCCCTTACATGTTGGGTACAAATTCTAAAACTACCAAAACTTGGGGTTCAGGGGATTAATTGATTACAACAGAAGTAATGTCCTCTAAATCCGGATGCAACCAAATAAGGCTGTTTTCATGTGTTTGGTGCTATCTTAGGTCCCTTTCCTTGTCCATCCCTACAACAGTATAATTCTATACACTTTAACATTATTTATGTTTTCATAAAATGGTCAATATATGTGATTAATTATGTAATGATGCAGATGTTTTCCAGAGTTCTCTATCATGACGTAGGTTCATTTAAAGATCAAATAGGGGGGCATACAACCCGGTTCCAGCGGGAACCTGTATCCCTCACTTTAGCCATCCTATTAGAAACAATAGTTGCTGAAGGGGTGGGCTAGTCCATGAGACACAACAAAGACACAATTAGAAGCAGAAATAGGCCAAACCTTAAAGACATTAAAAACCGACATCACAGCTTTACAGGAATTTTAACCTCTCTCTTTCTGAAGTTGTTTTACAAAGCAGGCGAGTGTTGGACTTCCTCTTCATGAGAGAAAGGTGCCTTTTTGCTTGCATTGAGGGAAGAATGTTGTTTTTGTGCCGACAATACTGGAGTTGTAAAAGAATCTATGAATAAATTAAGAAAACGACTTGAAGAGCGTCAAAGAGAGACAGAGGCCCCAAAAGGGAGGTTTGAGTCTTGGTTCACATAGTGACCTGATTAACTGCGCTTTTATCTGCCATGGCCGGTCCATTAAAATTCCTCATATTATTGCTAACTGTAGGACCCTGTTTGCTCAACCGTGTAGTTTTCTTTCTAAACCAAATCGAACCTGTTATTAATCCTAACCATACACTGTTCTCTCAATCTAATTTTACAGAAGAGCAGGGACAGAATTGCTATTAAAATACAGGAAAATAGAGGATCTTCCACCTGCTGAAAACCTCAAAGGTCCACGTAGAAATGATCCCTGGAGAAGATGTAGGCAAGTATGAAGGACCTGAGAGAGCAAAAGTCTTCCATGGCAAACAACCTGCTCAGGATGAAGGGATGTGTCTGAATCAGCCACTCTCTTCTTAATGTAGAGAAGATGGACCAAAGCAGGCATGTGTTGAGAGCTGCTCCTGCATGCCTATGGTTGACATACCTCTCTGACCTGTGAAAGTGTCACAGGAAGTAGGAGCAGCCTCCCTCTCATGGGAACCTTGGAAGCAACTGTTAGGACAAAGTTGTTGCCAAGGCAGTGACCTCATTCAGTTCCAAAATTAAGTGACTTCACCTAACTTCCTTGGTGATGGAACTCTCTGAACTTGGAATCCAGGAAGCCAGGCACCCAGAGCCAGTCCCAGTCCCAGTCCCAGTGGTCAAACTTATTTTGATTTACCAAGGACAGACTCAGTCTTTCTTGGGACCTACTGATGTAAAAATGGCCAAATGCAAGGAAAGCTATGAAGAGGGGCCTTTCCTGAGAAAGCAGGCAGTGGCTCACCGCTGGCTCCTGACAACTTCACAGAGTTGGCCAAAAGACCAGATTTGAGACAGAACAGGCTATTACCAGGGAACATAATAAGGCCCACCAGACAGAGGACACTCCGGATAGTCACAGACCTACTTGGGGGAAGGAGGTGCCTTTGTGGTGTGGGTGTGGGTTTGTGGTTTTTGTCTCATGTTCTGAGAATAGGTATGAAAGGCGGTTTGTTTTGTTTGGAGTGAACGGTTTCTAGTAAGTCGTTTGACAAGGCGAGAATTTCTATGTCTGTGTATCCCACTGTGTCCGTGGTTGTAGACATTAGAAAACAGAATGCATCAATTAATATGTCCTGTCTAGTAGAAAGCTTCACAGCATTCATCCTGCCCTATTTATGAATGGACTGCAGCTTGCCTTATTGATGTGTAACACCTGCTATCTTACTTAGTTTCTGTTTTATTCCTGAATTCTGGCCACTCTCCAGAATAGGTTCATGGTTTTCTGTTTAAGATATGTACAACCTCGAAGCTCTGTGACATGACCATGTCCTGTATAGCTGAAGGGAATGGTGAGCATCTCAGAAAACTCAGATATCAGTGTGACCAGGAAAGTCTTAGTGGAGAAACCCTGCTTGGGGCCTTTTGTTTACCTACTCTTCTGTTGCCCTGAATGTCAGGAAGGTCTTTTCCTCAGTCCACCACTTTGTGAAGCCTGAAGAAAACAGTTTTCAAATGGAAATGAATGGGCATTACCTGTGGCTCTTTGCTTAATTGCTTTGGAAAGGATGTGTCTGAATCAGCTTATTTACCCTGTGTGAGGCTGTGGCTTAGATTCTCAGGTCCTGATGGATCTAAAGAAAGATCCCATGTGTACATCCAAAACCAAAATGGCCAAAAGAGCAGTCCTTGTGGATGAAGTCTCTCGCCTTCCTCTGTAACTTTCCTGACCTCCATCAAGTCAGATTAGGGATCCTTTGGGTCAAATGAGTTCTTCAAAGCCTTGCAGAGTCTAGCCCATAGTTGCTTGGGTTTTCTCAAGACTCCAATTCACATAAAGAATCCAAACCCCACAGTCATTTGGCCTCAAATTGAAGAAGCGGAGCAGTATTAACGGGAGGCCTATTTAATCTCTTCTGGTTCACAAGAAGGGTGTCCAGGCCACCCTGAATTTAGGCAAATTAGGTGCAAAAGAGCTTATTTTGGACACGGTCTTGGGCTATGCCCCTCATGGAAAACTCCAGCCATAGTGGAGTTTATTGTGACTGTCTATATGGAAGAAGATGGGCGCCACGTTGGAGTGTTTTGGTTTAAATTGTGGTCATTTGGGTGGCGGTTGGAAGAGATGACTTGGTCCACATGTTCTTGAACTCTGGTGTGATTCCCTTAGAGTCTGAGTTCTTCAACTGACCTCAGAGAAGTATTGCCATGAATAGTGTTGAGATTTTTGGAAGCCAGGCATGAGCATCCCCCTTGGAAACTGAGTTCTAGGCCCAGGGTGGCTTTCCACAGAGCACTGAGCCTCTCAGCCAGGATACCACAAATTTTATTCTGAAAGACTTGGCACCCATAGTTGAGAGTCAAAACTCATATGGACCTCACATTGTAGACCTAAATGGGCATAGCATCATATGATCTTTTGGCCACTCTTTGGGAAGCCTTACCTGTGAGTGTTCTCCAGAGATTTCATTGAAATGAGCTTCCTAACCATTTAATGGTTCCTGAAAAAATTGAAACTCACAGTGCCTCCAACTTCATCCTTAAAAAATGGCTAGATAAATACCATGAAATTTTTGAATTTCCCATCACCAGGTGGCACTGGAAAACCTTTTGATGTCCTGTTGCTGATCATGAATATACCAGATAGTGCCTTGATTGACTGGGTTTCATGTAAATGGTGTAGAACAGAGATGCCAGTAAGTTGGACTTTGTTGAGTAGTAGGTGAGAGCAGTGGTGGGCAGGTATGTGATAAAACATCTGTGGTGGGGCCATGTGGATCTTCCATTGGCTTCCAAATGGCTTGTGACTGACATGGTGCAGCCAGCAGAACCTTCCATGTAAAGGCAAGTTGTTATATGGAGAGGTTTCAGGACATTGTTCAGAATCAGGTTGCTATGGTCAAGGGGGCAAGATATGTGGGATAGGATCCTGGTTCTTGTATCCTCCTGCAAAACCTGACCCACCATACATGACAGAACTTCCTCTTGCATTGTGACCCAGTTGAACTCCTTGTATTTTGTGAAGCAAATACCAAACTCTCAGTGCAGCAGGAAGAAACACCACGAAAATGGAAGATGACCATATGCCTTCACAGTGCACACCGGCACACATTTAGCCCCCAGTGGCCACAGTTTATCTAAAAAGAGAATTCAGCACTGCTGCCTCATGTACATTGGGAAATAAGAAACCATGTCCTCCAGGTCTCATAGATGCAGACCAAGCTTTTATGGTCTCCCTAGAAAGGAAGCTAAAGCTCTTGACAACAACATATTTTTCAAGTGCCCAACCTCACAGGCAGTTTCTCAAGAAGTCTCTAGGCCAGCAGACCTCCATGTTTGTGGAGTTTTTACCCTGTCCCATACTTTTGGAAACTACTCTACCACTTCCAAGGTTGTGAGCTCCTGAGCATATTGCATTCCACAAATTTATTCACAGATTTTCTAAATCTTCTACTCTAATTGTGTCTTACTTGGGGTGAAGGGATTGTCAAGGCATTGTTCTGGTTGAGAGTGGGAATAATTTTGTGTAGCACATATTTACATACACATTGGATTCATTGTTCAATTTTCCATTCGAAATACTGAATCCTTGACACTAACCCATACCCTACTAGACTCTGACTATTAATTCTAATATGATGGAGAAAAATAACTGAAACAGAATAGAAATACTAGCACTTCAGAAGAGGCATGGTGTACAGTTGGTCTTGCCTTTTGCATGATATAGGGTAGGAGTTATAAATCTTGTCAATTTTTTGTTGAAATAGTTCTGCATGTGTTTTTAAAGTTAACACATCTGTGAATTCCTGTCTCCATTTTTCTGTAGCCTATTCAGCACATGTATTTTTATACGCACATATAGAATCCTACCTGGTATCACACGTATATTCTTGAGAGGTGGCTAACTTGGCAGATACAAAGTGTGAGAAGAGATCACTCCTCATTAATACTTTTGGAACTGAAAATTCAGACTATGAGTGAGCTTCTTAGTTCAAGAACATTATACATAAATCCATGTTCAGTAAAATTAATATTTTTGGATTTGTGGATGATATATATTTCACAATGAATTTTAATTGGCATATATATTGCTACTTTTTAATGTCTCTGTGTGTGTTTTGTGTGTGTGTGTGTGTGTGTGTGTGTATATATATATATATATATATATATATATATATATATATACACTCTCTAGATTTTTCAAAATATAAAATATATGTGTCCTATTATACACTCCCTAAATTCATTCTTGTTCATGTATGTGGTTTTATATTAAACTTTTCATAAGATTATTTTAAAAATATTCATCCACCTGAAATACATATTTGTTTTCTAGTACTAAAAAGTTACTTCAGTGAATGGTGCAAACAAATCCTTATATTTTTACAGTAGCTGACCCACATTAACATCAATGCAAGTAGATTCCTATGGGACATGATGTGTATTTTGACGTTCATTTTTATTAAACACTGGTACATTACTATTTCTGCAGTTTTTGTACATCATAGAATATACATTTCATCCACAAGTTCACAAATTTAAAGAAATTTGTAACACATTCAATCACTTCCTGCTTCAGAACATATGTATTCCTCCTTGTTTTTGACTGGTCATTTCATGAGACTTCTTTCCAAACACATTATTTTCGATTTCCATAATCAATTTTGAAGCAAAATTCACACACTCTTTATGATAAACCACAACCGTAATATTACCATTAGATGTATTACTGGTTGGAATGAATGCATATATATCAATATATGATTCCTGTGTATTTTCAGATATCAATTCAATCCATTATTTAAAGTTGGAACAAGTTATATTATTTATTCGCAGTATGGTCTATTCATGCATTATCTCTATATTCATACATACATGGTACACCTATATGTACCTCCAATACTAATTTATACCCCTTCAAAATATTGCTCCAAGAAATGGTGCAAGAAAGACTCATGTCACCTGATCTACATATACGTTTTATCACAGTAATATTCTGGCCACAAAATGCAAAGTCACACTTACGATTGACCAAAGCCTAAATGGAATGTGAGTATGGGTTATGAAAATCACCCATGTCCACGTTGCCTAATGCTCTCAAATGTCAATCCTATTGGTGACTACATATTTGTTACTTCCTAAGATTATATATTCAATCTCAAGCCTGTTGAAAGTGTCTATTGCTATCACTCACTTTATACTTTGCCTGATTTCCTAATGTCGCTATTGATATCTGCTTTCCTACATATTTTCCCCATTTCATCACTGTGACTGACTCTTCACATGTGCTGACATTTACATTTTCTGTCTACCTGAAAACCTATTGCTAAAGAATTATTTGTCCAAATGCTATACTCACACTTTTTTCTAATCCTACCAACTATCTTCCTAATCCTACCGACTCTCCCTCTTTGAATGGTTGTTCTCCTCAACATTCAATCATCCAAGGTATCAGGTCCTATGCCATTGTGTATAGATTTATCTGAGACATCTGTGCAGAACATAATTAAATGCTAAGTATCCCAATCAAGGACCTAATGCCCTTCTGGGCTTCAAATGTTACCGAGATTTCTGTTTTCATTCATATATTTCACCTATATAATCTTATATATATCGCAGGTTCCCAATACCATTATTCATCCAGCAGAATGATCCTAACCCAAATCAAACATGTTATTAACCGTAACCATACACTGTTCCCTCAATCTAACTTTACAGAATAGCAAGGACAGAGTTGGTCTTACAATACAGGAATGTAGCAGATCTTCAACCTGCAGAGAACCTCAAAGGTCCATGCAGAAATGATCCCTAAAGAAGATGCAGGCAGCTATGAAGGACCTGAGAGTGCGAAAGTCATCTTTCATGACAAAAAAAAAAAAAAAAAAAAACAGGTCAGGATGAAGGGATGTGTCTGAAGCAGTCTCTCTCTTCTTAATGTAGAGAAGATAGACCAAACCAGGCTTGTGTGGAGAGCTGTTCCCGGGTGCCTGTGGTTGATATTCCATTCTAGCTTGTGAAAGTGTCATAGGAAGTAGGGGCAGGATCCATCTCAGGGACCCTTGGAAGCAACTGTTAAGACAAAGTGGTTGCCAAGGCAGTGACCTCATTCAGTTCTAGACGAAGTGACCTATGTCACTTTCTTGTTGATGGAACACTCTGAACTTGGGATCCAGGAAGCCAGGCACCCTGAGGCAGTCCCAGTCCAAGTCCCAGTGGTCTCAAATGTTTGGATTTAAGAAGGACAGAGTCAGTCTTTCTTGGCAACTAAATTGAAGATGGACAAATGCCAGGAAAGCTCTGAAGAGGGGCTTTACCTGAGAAAACAGGCAGTGGCTCACCGCTGGCTCCTGATAACATCACAGTTTTGGCCAAGGAGACAAGATCTGACATAGCACAGCCCGTTTCGGGGGAACATAGTATGGCCCACCAGTCAGAGGACACTCTGGATAGTCACAGACCTATTTGGGGAAAGAAGGTGCCTTTGTGGGTGTGTGTGTGTGTGTGTTTTTGATTTTGTCTCATGTTTTGAGAATATGTATGAAAGTCGGTTTGTTTGGTTTGGAGTGGACTGTTTCTAGTAAGTCCTTTGAGAAGGCGAGTGTTTCTATGTCTGGATATCCCACTGTGTCCGTGGTTGTAGACAATAGAAAAGAGAATGCATCAATAGATGTGTCCTGTCTAGTAGAAATCTTCGCAGAATTCATCCTGTCCAATTTATGAATGGACTGCAGGTTACCTTATGGATGGGCAACACCTACTACCTTCCTACATTCGTGATTTCTTCCTGAATTCTGGCCACTCTCCCATAGGCTCATGGTTTTGTGTTCAAGATATGTATCTCCTCCACAATCTGGGACATGGCCATGTACTGGATAGCTGAAGAGAATGGTGAATATCTCAGAAAACTCAGATATCAGTGTGACCAGGAAAGTCTCAGTGGAGAAAATCTGCTTTGGGATTTTGCTTACCTATTGTTCTGTTGCCCTGAATGTAAAGAAGGTCTTTGCCTAAGGCCCCACATTTCCAATGCCTGAAAAAAAAACAGTTTTCAAATGAAAATAAATGGGCATCACCTGTGGCTCCTGGCTTAATTGCTTTGCAAAGGGATATGTCTGAATCAGCCTCTCAGTGCAGTTTGAGATTATCGCTTAGATTCTCAGCACCTGATGGATCTAAAGAAAGATCCCATGTGTGCATCCAAATCCAAAATGGCCAAAAGAGACGTCATTGTGATGAAGTCTCTTGCCTTCCTCTGTAAGGTTCCTGATCTCCATCAAGTGATAACAGGGATCATTGGGTCAACTGAGTTCTTCAAGCCCTGCAGAGGCTAGCCCATAGGTGCTTGGGTTTTCTTATGACTGCAAATCACATAAAGAAACTATACCCGACAGTCAGTATGCCTCAAATTGGAAAAGCGGAACAGTATTAATGGCATGCCTCTTTGATCAGTCCTGGTTCACAGGAACGTTGTCCAGGAAACACTGACTTTAGACAAATGAAGGGCAAGGGAGCTTATTTTGACATTGTCTTGGGCTGTGTGCCTCATAAAAACTTCCAGCCAAGGTTATGATGAGTGACTATATGGAAGAAAATGAGGGCCATGTGGGAGTGTTTTGGTTTTAATTCTGGTCATTGGTGTGGCGGTTGGAAGAGATGACTGGGTCAACTGGCCTTGAACTCTGGTGTGTTTCCACGTAGAGACTGAGTTTTGAAACTGATCTCAGAGAAGTATTGCCATGAATTGTGTTGGGATTTTAGGAGGCCACGCATGAGAGTCGCCCTTGGAACCTGAGATCTAGGACCAGGGTGGCTTTCCACAAAGAACTGGGAATCTCAGCCTGGATATCACATGATTTTATTCTGAAAGACTTGGCAGCCATAGTTGAGAGTCAAAAGACATAGGACCTCACATTGTAGACCTCAATGGTCCTGGCTTTAAGTGACCTTTGTCCACTCTTTGGAAAGCCTTGCCTGTGAGAGTTCTCTAGAGTTTTCTTTGAAATGAACTTTCTCAACATTTAATGGTTCCTGAATAATTGAAATCCACAGTGCATCCAACGTCATCCTTGAAAAATGGCTAGATAAATAACACGAAATTTTTGAAATTTCCATGACCAGGTGGAACTGCAGAAACTTTCGATGTCCTCTTGCTTACCATGAGTGTACCAGACAGTGCCTTGATTGACAGGGTTTCATGAAATTTGTTTAGAACAGAAAAGCCAGTATTTTGGAGCCTGCTGAGTAGTGGGCCTAGAGCAGTGGTGGAGAGGTGTGTGATAAAACATCATGGTGGGGCCATTTGTATCTGCCATTTTCTTCCAAATGGCTTGTAACTGACAGAGTGAAGACATCAGACCCTTATATGTAAAAGCATCTTGTTATATGGCGTAGTTTCAGGGCAATGTTCAGAATCAGGTTGCTATGGACAAGCGGGCAATCTTTGAGAGATAGAAGCCTGGTTGGTGAATTTTCTTGCAGACCCTGACCCACCACACGTGACAGAACTACCTCAAGCACTGTTTCCCAGTTGAACTCCTTGTATTTCGTGAAGCATGAACCAAACTCCAAGTGCAGCAGCAAGAAACACCACGAAAAGTGGAGGATGACCAAATGGTTTCACAGTCCACACGGGGAGACAATAAGCCCCCAGTGCCCACAGTTTACCTACAAAGAGAGAATTCAGCACTGCTGCCTCGTGTTCATTGGAAAATAAGAAATGTCCTCCAGGTCTCATAGATGCAGACACAGCTTTGAGGGTCTCACTACAAAGGAAGCTTAACTCCTGACAACAACCTATATTTCAGTGCCCAATTTCACTGGCAGTTTCTCAAGAAGTTTTAGGCAAGCAGAGCTTCATGTTTGTGGAGTGTGTACCCTGTCCTTACTTTTGGAAACTCCTATTCCACCTCCAAGTTTGTGCACTCCTGAGCATTTTCTATTCCAGAAATGTAATCACAGATTTTGTAACTCTTCTACTCTAATTGTGTCTCCCTTGGGGCGAAAGTAATGACAAGGCATTGTTCTGGATGAGAGTCAGAAGATTAATTTTTCTATTTTCCATTTGAAATTCTGAATCCCTGACACTAACCCATATTCTACTAGACTCTGACTACTAATCCAAATATGATGGAAGAAAATAACCCAAACAGTACATAAATACTTGCAGTTCAGAGTTGGACTTGCCTTTTGCATGATAAAGAGTAGGTGTTATAAATCTATTCAATATTTAATTGAAATAGTTCTCCATGTGTTTTTAAAGTTAACAAATATGTGAATTACTGTCTCCCATTCTCTGGAGCTTATTCAGCACATGTATTTTTATATGCACTAATAGAATCCTACAAGGTATCACACGTACATCCTTGTGAGGTATATGACTTAGCAGATACAAAGTGTGAGAAGTGATCACTCCTCCTAAACGCTGTTGGAACTGAAAATTCAACCTATGGGTGAGCTTCCCAGTAGAACAACATTATACATAAACCCATGTTCACTAAAATGAATGTCTTTGCATCTTTATGATATATATTTCATGATGAATTTCGATTGGCATATATATTGCTACTTTTTAATGTCTGTGTTTGTGTGTGTGTGTGTGTGTGTGTGTGTGTATATATATGTATATATATATATATATATATATATATATATATATATATATATACTCTCCATATTTTTAAAAATATGAAATATATGTGTCTTATATACACTCCCTAAATTCATTCATGTTCATGTATGTGGATTAATAATCAACTTTTCACAAGATTATTCTTAGAAATATTCATCCACCCGAAATACATATTTGTTTCCTAGTACTGAAAACTAACTTCAGTAAAAGGTGCATACAAATCCTAATATGTCTACTTTAACTGACCCAGTTTAACATCAATGCATGTAGGTTCCTATGGGACATGATGTGTATTTTGACATTAATTTTTATTCCACACTGGTACATTACTATTTCTTCAGTTTATGCAAATCTCAGTATATATATTTTATTCACTAGTTAGCAAATTTATAGGCATTTGTTTCAATTTCAATCACTTCCTGCTCCAGAACACATGTATTCCTCTATGTTTCTTGACTGGTCTATTCATGAGACTTTTTTCCAAATATATTATTTGCGATTTCCATAATCAATTTTGAACCAAAACTCACACACCCTTCATGATAAACCATAATCCTAAGATTATCGTTAGATATATAACTGGTTGGAATGAATGATTGCATATCAATATAAAATTTCTTATAAATTTTCAGATATTTATTCAATCCATTATTTAAAGTGGATCCAGTTATATTATTTATTCACAGTATGGTCTATTCATGCATTATGTCTATATTCATTGAAACAGGGTACACCTATTTGTACCCCCATACTAATTTGTAAGTCTTCTAAATATTGCTCGCAGAATTGGTGGAAGAAATACTCTTTTCACCTGATCTACATACACATTTTATTACAGAAATATTCTGGACACAAAAAGCAAAGGTCACACTTAAAATTGTACCAAAGCGTAAATGGAAAGTGAGCATGGATTACTAAAAACATCCATGTCCAGGTTGCCTAATGCTCTCAAATATCAATTCTATTTTTGACTACATATTTGTTTCTTCTTAAGATTATATATTCAACTTCAAACCTGTTGAAAATGTCTAACCCTATCACACAATTTATACTTTGCTTGATTTCCTAATGTCTCTATTGATATCTGCTTTCCTATATTTTTCCCCAGTTCATCATTGTGACTGACTCTTCACATGTGCTTACATTTACATACACTCTCTACCCGAAATCTTATTGCGAAAGAACTTTTGGTCCAAATCCTATACTCACTCTTCTTTCTAAACCTACCAACTACCTTCCTAATCCTACCGACTATCAGTTTTTGACTGGATGTTCTCTTCAACATTCAATATCCAAGGTACAAGGTACGATGCCAGTGTATATTGATTTATCTGAGACATCTGTGCTGCACATTACTCAAAGCTAAGTATCCCACTCAAGTCCCCAATGCCCTTCTGGGCTTCAAATCTTACCTAGATTTCTGCTTTCATACTTATGTTTCACATATATACTCTTGTAAATATCGCATTTTGCCAATACCATTATTCATTCCCCAGAATGATTTGTAACCCAAATTGAACATGTTATTAACCCTAACCATACACTGTTCCCTCAGTATAACTTACTTAAGAGCAGGGACACTGTGGGTCTTACAATATAGGAATGTAGATGATCTTCCACCTGCTGAGAACATCAAAGATCCATGGAGAAATGATCCTTGCAGAAGATATAGGCAGCTATGTAGGACCTGAGAGAGCAATAGTCATCTTCCATGGCAAACAAATTGGTCAGGATTAATTGATAGTCTGAATCAGCCTCTCTCTTCTTAATGAAGAGAAGATGGACTGAACCAGGCCTCTGTGGAGAGCTGTTCCCTGGTGCCTATGGTTGATATACCATTCTAACTTCTGAATGTGTCACAGGATGTTGGGGCAGCCTCCATCTCATGGGAACCCTGGATGCAACTGTTAGCACAAAGTGGTTACCAAGGTAGTGACCATATTCAGTTCCTGAAAGAAGTGACCTCACTTCACTTCCTTGGTGATGGAATTCTCTGAACCTGGGATCCAGGAAGGAAGGCACCCAGAGCCAGTCCCACTCCCAGTTCCAGTGGGCTAACTTGTTTGCTTTTCCCAAAGACATAGTCAGTCTTTCTTGGTACCTACTGATGTGAGGATGGAAAAATGCCAGCAGAGCTCTGATGAGGGGCCTTTCCTGAGAAAGCAGGTAGTGGCTTGGCTCACCTTTGGCTCCTGACAACTTCACAGAGTTGGACAAGGAGACCAGATCTGAAACAGGACAGGCCATTTTGGGGGAACATAATATGGCCCACTAGTCAGAAGACACTCCGGATAGTCACAGACCTATTTGGGGGAAGTAAGTGCCTTTGCCGTTGTAGGTGTGAGTTTGTGGTTTTTTCTCATGTTCTGAGAATAGGTAGGAAAAGTGGTTTGTTTGGTTTGGAGTGGACTGTTTCTAGTAAGTCGTTTGACATGGTGAGTGTTTCTAGGTCTGTGTATCCCACTGTATCCGTGGTTGTAGACATTAGAAAAGAGAATGCATCAATGGATGTGTTGTCTCTAGTTGAAAGCTTCCCCGCATTCATACTGACCAATTAATGAATGGACTGCAGCTTGCCTTATGGATGGGCAACATCTACTATCTTCTAAAGTTCCTGTTTTCTTCGTGAATTCTGGCCACTCTCCAGAATAGGCTCATGGTTTTGTTTCCCAAATATGTAACACCACAAGATTCTGTGACATGGCCATGTACTGGATTGCTGAAGGGAATGGGAGCATCTAAGAAAACTCAGATTTCAGTGTGACCAGTAAAGTCTCAGTGGAGAAACCCTTCTTTGGGCCATTTGCTTACTTCTATTTCTATTACCCTGAATGTCAGGAAGGTCTTTGACTCAGGCCACCCCTTTGTGTAGCCTGAAGAAAACTGTTTTCATATGGAAATGTATGGACATCACCAGTGGCTCTTTGCTTAATTGATTTGGATTGGGATGTGTCTGAATCAGCCTCTTGTCCTTGTATGAGGTTGTGGCTTTGATTCTCAGCACCTGATGGATCTAAAGAAAGATCCCATGTGCTTCCAAAACTAAAATGGCCAAAAGAGCAGTCATTGTTGATGAATATTTTTGCCTTCTTGTTTTAGGTTCCTGACCTCCATAAAGTGAGAATAGGGATTCTTTGGGTCAAATGAGTTCTTGAAATCCCTGCAGAGGCTAGCCCATATTTGCTTGGGTTTTCTCATGACTCTAAATCACATAAAGAATCTATACCCTACAGCCAGTAGGCCTCAAATTGGAGAAGTGGAACACTTTAACAGCAGAAATATTTGATCATTCCTGGTTCACAGGAAGAGTGTCCAGGCCATCATGATTTTAGGCAAATGAGGGGCAAGTGAGCTTATTTGGGCTCATAGAAACCTCCAGCTTGAGGTTATGATGAGTGTCTACATGGAAGAAGATGATGGCCCTGTGGGAGTGTTTTGATTTTAATTGTGGTCATTTTTTGGCGGATGGAAGGGATGACTGGGTCCACCTGGGCTTGAACTCTGGTGTGATTCCCCTTAGAGACTGAGTTCTGAAACTGACCTCAGAGAAGTATTGCCATGAATTGTGTTGGGATTTTAGGAGGCCACGCATGAGACTCACTCTTGGAAACTGAGATCTAGACCCAGGGTGGTTTCCACAGAGGCCTGAGAATCTCAGCCAGGATATCACATGATTTTATTCTGAAAGACTTAGCACCCATATTTGAGAGTCAAAACACACATGGACCTCACATTGTAGATGTCAGTTGGCCTGGCTTTAGGAGACCTTTTGGCAACTGTTTGAGAAGCATTGACTGTGAGAGTTCTCCAGAGCGTTCATTGTAATGAACTTTCTCAACACTTAATGGTTCCTGAATGAATTGAAACCCACAGTGCCTCTAACTTCATCCTTGAAAAATTTCTAGATAAATACCATGAAATTTTTGAAATTCCCATGACCAGGTGGCACTGCAGAAACTTTTGATGTCCTGTTGCTGATCATGTGTATACCAGACAGTGCCTTGTTTTTGACTGGGTTTCATGAAAATGGTGTAGAACAAGAGAAGCGAGTAATTTGGAGCCTGCTGAGTAGGGGGCCTATAGCAGTGGTGGGCAGGTGTGTGGTAAAACATCATGGTGGGGCCATGTGAATCTGCCATTGGCTTCCAAATTTTTTGTGACTGATATAGTGCAGACATCAGACCCTTATATGTAAAGGCATCTTGTTAAATGGAGAGTTTTCAGGGCAATATTCAGAATCAGGTTGCTATGGTTATTGGGGCAAGCTATGTGGGATACAAGCCTGGTTGGTGCATTCTCCTGCAGACCCTGACCCACCACACGTGACAGAACTCCCTCCAGCACTGTATCTCAGATGAACTTTTTATGTTTTGTGAAGCAAATACCAAATTCCCAGTGCAGCAGCAAGAAATACCACGAAAAGTGGAGGATGACCAAATGTCTTCACAGTCCCCACTGGGAGACACTTAGCTTCCAATGGACACAGTTTAGCTACAAAGAGAGAATTGAGCACTGCTGCCTCATGTTCATTGGAATATAAGAAACCATGTCTTGCGGTTACATAGATGCAGACCCAGCTATGATGGTCTCACTACAAAGGAAGCTAAAGCTCATGACAACAACATATATTTCAAGTGCCCAACCTCAGAAGCCGTTTCCCAAGAATTCTTAGGCCAGCAGAGCTCCTTTTTGTGGAGTGTTTACCCTGTCCTTTACTTTTGGAAACTCCTCTACCACCTCCAAGGTTGTGAACTCCCGAGCATATTCCATTCCATATATGTATTCATAGATTTTCACACTTTTCTACTCTAATTGTGTTTTACTTGGGGCGTAGGTAATGTCAAGGCATTGTTCTGGATGTGAGTGGGAAGATTTTTGTGTAGCACATATTTACATACACATTGGATTCATTTTTCAATTTTCCATTTGAAATACTGAATCCCTGACACTAACCCATACCCTACTAGTCTCTGACTAATAATCCTAATATGATGGTGAAAAATAAGCCAAAAAGAGAAGAAACACAAGCAGTTCAGAGGACGCATTGTGTATAGTTGGAATTGCCTTTTGCATTATATAATGTAGGAGTTATAAGTCTAGTCAATTTTTTTGTTGAAATAGTTCTAAATGTGTTTTTAAAATTAGCAAATATGTGAATCCCTGTCTCCCTTTCTCTGTAGCCTATTCAGCACATGTATTTTTATATGCACATATAGAATTCTACCTGATATCACTCGTATACACTTGTGAGGTGGCTGAATTGGCAGATGCAAATTGAGAGAAGAGTTCACTCCTCCTAAACGCTGTTGGAACTGAAAATTCAACCTATGGGTGAGCTTCCTAGTTGAAAAACATTATACATGAATCCATGTTCAGTAAAATGAACATTTTTCGATCTGTGGATTATATACATTTCATGATGAATTTCTATTGGCATATATGTTGCTACTTTTTTTTTCTTTTATTGGTTGCTCAAAACATTACAAAGCTCTTGAATATCATATTTCATACATTAGATTCAAGTGGGTTATGAACTCCCATTTTTACTCCAAATACAGATTGCAGAATCACATTAGTTACACATCCATATTTTTACATAATGCCCTATTAGTTACTGTTGTATTCTGCTACCTTTCCTATACTCTACTATCCCCACTCCCCTCTCTTCACATCTTCTCTCTCTACCATACCTACTGTAATTCATTTCTCTCCTTGTTTATTTTCCCACAACCTCTTATATGTAATTTTGTGTAACAATAAGTGTCTCTCTCCATTACCATGCAATTTCCCTCTTCTCTCCCTTTCCCTCCCACGTCATGTTTCTGCTTAATGTTAATCTTTTCTTCATGCTCTTCCTCCCTGCTCTGTTCTTAGTTGCTCTCATTATATCAAAGAAGACATTTGGTAATTGTTTTTTAGGGATTGGCTAGACTCACTAAGCATAATCTGCTCAGTGCCATGCATTTCCCTGCAAATTCCATGATTTTGTCATTTTTTAGTGCTGCGTAATTCTCGATAGTATATAAAAGTCACATTTTTTTATCCATTCATCTATTGAAGGGCATCTGGGTTGGTTCCACAGTGTAGCAATTGTGAATTGTGCTGCTATGAAAATCCATGTGGCAGTATCCCTGTAGTACGCTCTTTTAAGGTCTTCAGGGAATAGTCCGAGAAGGGCAATAGCTTGGTCAAATGGTGCTTCCATTCCCAGCTTTCCCAGGAATCTCCATACTGCTTTCCAAATTGGCCGCACCAGTTTCAGTCCCACCAGCAATGTACAAGAGTACCCTTTTCCCCACATCCTCGCCAGCACTTGTTGTTGTTTGACTTCATAATGGCTGCCAATCTCACTGGATTGAGATGGTATTTTAGGGTGGTTTTTATTTGCATTTCTCTTACTGCTAGAAATGGAGAGCATTTTTTTCATGTACTTGTTAATTGATTCTATGTCCTCCTCTGAGAAGTTTCTGTTCAGGTCCTTGGCCGATTGGGTTATTGGTTATCTTATTGTCTAATTTTCTAAGTTCTTTGTATACTTTGTATACTCTGGATATTAGGGCTCCATGTGAAGGGTGAGGACTAAAAATTTGTTGCCATGATGTAAGCTCCATATTTACCTCTCTTATTGTTTCTCTTTCTGAGAAAAAATAATTCAGTTTAAGTAAGTCCCATTTGTTGATTCTTATTATTAACTCTTGTTCTTTGGGTGTCCTATTAAGGAATTTGGAGCCTGACCACACAATATGTAGATCGGAGCCAACTTTTTATTCTATCAGACGCAGAGACTCTGATTTGAATCTAGCTCCTTGATCCACATTGAGTTAACTTTGGTGCATGGCGAGAGGAGGGGATTCAGTTTCATTTTGTTGCATATGGATTTCCAGTTTACCCAACACCATTTGATGAAGATGCTATCCTTCCTCCATTGCAGGCCATTAGCTCCTTTATCAAATATAAGATAGTTGTAGCTTTTTGGATTAGTTTCTGTGTCCTCCATTCTGTACCATTGGTCCACCCGCCTGTTTTGGTACCAGTACCATGCTGTTTTTATTATGATTGCTCTGTAATATAGTTTGAAATCTGGTATCGCTATACTGCCTGATTCACACTTCCTGCTTAGAATTGCTTTTGCTATTCTGGGTCTTTTATTTTTCCATTTGAATTTTATGATTGCTTTATCTATTTCTACAAAAAGTTTCTATGGGATTTTGATTGGCATTGCATTAAACCTATAGAGAACTTTTGGTAATATCACCATTTTGATGATGTTAGTTCTGCCTATCCATGAACACGGTATATTTTTCCATCTTCTAAGATCTTATTCTATTTCTCTTTTTAGGGTTCTGTAGTTTGCATTATATAAATCTTTCACCTCTTTTGTAAGGTTTATTCCCAAGTATTTAATTATTTGAGGAAATTGGGAATGCAGTGTTTTGACTCATTTTTGTTTCAGAAGTTTTGTCGCTGATATACAGAAATGCCTTTGATTTATTCATGTTGATTTTGTATCCTGCCACATTGCTGCATTCATTTATGAGTTCTAGTAGTTTTTTCTGTAGACCCTTTTGGGTCTTCTATGTATAGAATCATGTCATCTACAAATAGTGATAATTTAAGTTCTCCTTTTCCTATTTTTATGCCTTTATTGTCTTTCATCTCTCTAATTGCTCTGGCCAGTTTTTCGAGAACTATATTGAATAGAAGTGGTGATAGAGGACATCCCTGTCTTGTTCCAGATTTTAGAGGGAATGCCTTCAATTTTTCTCCATTAAGAATGATGCTAGCCTGAGGATTAACATAGATAGCTTTTACAATGTCGAGGTAAGTTCCTGTTATCCCTAGTTTTTAAAATGTTTTGAACATAAAGAAATGCTCTACTTTGTTGAATGGTTTTTCTGCGTCTATCGAGATGATCATATGGTTCTTATCTTTAAGTCTATTGATGTTGTGAATAACATTTATTGATTTCCATATATTGAACCCTCCTTGCATCCCAGGGATGAATCCAAGTTGATCATGGTGCACGATTTTTTTGATGTGCCTTTCTATCCAATTCGCCAGAATTTTAATGAGGATTTTTGCATCTAGGTTCATCAGAGATATTGGTCTGTAGTTTTCTTTCTTTGAGGTGTCTTTGTCTGGTTTCAGAATCAGGGTGATGTTGGCCTCATAGAATGAATTCGGCAGAGCTCCCAGTTTTTCTATTTCCTGAATAACTTGAGAAGTATTGGTATTAATTCTTCTTTAAAGGTTTTGTAAAACTCTGCTGTATACCCATCCGGTCCTGGGCTTTTCTTGGTTGGTAGTCTTTTGATTGTTTCTTCTACTTCATCCATTGATATTGGTCTGTTTAAATTGTGTGTTTCCTCCTGACTCAGTCTGGGCAAATCATATGACTTAAGAAATTTATCGATGTCTTCACTATTTTCTATTTTATTGGAATACAGGTTTTCAAAATAATTTCTAATTTTCTTCTGTATTTATGTAGCATCTGTTGTAATATTGCCTTTTTCATCCCGTATGTTAGTAATTTGATTTCTCTCTCCTCTTCGTTAGCATGGCTAAGGGTCTGTCTATCTTATTTATCTTTTTGAAGAACCACCTTTCAGTTTTGTTAATTTTTTCAATAGTTTCTTTTGTTTCAATTTCGCTATGATTTTAATTATTTCTTGCCTTCTGCTACATTTGCTGTTGTTTTGCTCTTCCTTTTCTAAGGCTTTGAGATGAAGTGTGAGCTCATTTATTTGTTTTTCTTTTCTATTTTGAGGAATGACCTCTAGGCGATGAATTTACCCCTTAAAACTTCTTTTCATTGTACCCCATAGAATCTGATATGTTGTGTCTGTATTTTCATTTATCTCTAAGAATTTTTTGATTTCCTCCTTTATGTCTTCTGTAACCCATTGATCATTCAGTAACATATTCTTCATTTTGGATGTGATGTATGATTTTTTCTTAATTCTTTTATCATTGGTTTCCAGTTTCATTCCATTATGATCACAAAAAATTCATGGTATTAACTCCACCCCTTTATATTTACTGAGGGTTGCCCTATGGCATAACATATGGTCTATTTTTGAGAAGGATCCATGTGCTGCTGAGAAAAAAGTATATCCACTTGATGATGGTTGATATATTCTATATATGTCAGTTAAGTCTAGGGTATTGATTGCGATTTTGAGTTCTATAGTTTCTTTTTTCAACTTTTGTTTGGAGGATCTGTCCAATGGTGAGAGAGGTGAGTTGAAGTCACCCATAATTATTGTATTGTGGTCTATTTGATTCTTTAACTTGAGGAGAATTTGTTTTATGAACATCGCAGCACCATTATTTGCTGCGTGAATATTGATAATTGTTATGTCTTGTCGGTGAATGGTTCATTTTAGCAGTATATAATGTCCTTCTTTATCCCTTTTGATTAAATTAGTCTTGAGGTCGATTTTATTCGATAGGAGGATGGCCACACCTGCTTGCTTACGAGGAGAGTGTGCATGGTATAAATTTTCCCAATCTTTCACCTTCAGCCTGTGTATGTCTTTTCCATTCAGATGTGTCCCCTGGAGGCAATATATTGTTGGATTTTTTTTTTATTTCAAGTTACAAGCCTATGTCACTTTATTCGAGAGTTTAACCATTTACTTTTAGAGTTACTATTGATATATGGTTTGTACTGCCACCCATGTTTGCTTATATCTTTTTTTAAAATTAGTTTGTTTCTCCATGATTAGCTTTTCCCCCGCCCTCTGTCATTACTGAGGCACTTCTCACTCATGGTTTTCGTTGTTGATTTTCATTTCTTCCTCGTGTAGTGTTTTGCTCAAGATGCTTTGCAATGCTGGTTATCTGGCTGCAAATTCTTTTAGGTTTTGTTTATCATGAAATATTTTTATCTCGTTGTCTTACCTTAAGCTTAATTTTGCTGGATACATAATTCTTGGTTGGCATCCATTGTCTTTCAGTGTTTGAAGTACGTTGTTCCAGGATCTTCTCACTTCCAGCATCTATGATGAAAAATCCATTGTTAACCTTTTTGGTTTACCCCTGATTGTAATGATTGTAATCTGCCTCCTTTCTCTGGTAGCTTTTAATATTTTCTCTTTGTTCTGTGTATTGGATATCTTCATAACAATGTGTCTTGGCATTGGTCTACTGTGATTTTGTGTGCTCGATGTCCTGTAAGCATCTACAGTTTGTTTATCCCTTTCCATTTTTATTTCTGGAAAGTTTTCTGTAATTATTTCATTCAGCAGGTTTCTCATTCCCTTGGTTTGAATCTCTGTACCTTCCTCTATCAATATGACTCATTAGTTTTTTTTTTTTATGTTATTCCATATCTCTTGAATGTTTTCTCATAATTTTTTACAGCATTTCTTTGTTGGCTAGACTTTTTTCAAGATGATATATTTTGTCTTCATTCTGTCTTCTACTTGCTCTACACTGTTAGTGATACTCTCAATTGAATTTTTAATTTGGTTTATCATTTCCTTGATTTCTAGAATTATTGTTTGATTTTTCTAATAATCTCTATCTCCTGATAAAGATGCTTAATTTCTTATTTTATCTGTTTATGTAATTTATTTTCAATGCGTTCTATCACTGTTTGTTTTTGCTGTCTCGTATCCTCTTTAAGGTTCCATTCCATCTGTCTAAGGTATTCCTTGAGTTCTTTATATGACCATTTTTCTGATGACTCTAGGTGCTCTTGAATATTTAGTCTGTCCTTCATTGTTCGTACTCCTTTTCTTCCTTGCTTTTTTATGCTTCTCATGTTACTTCTCGTTCTGTTTGACTACTGAGTTACTGCTTACTCTTATAAATTTATTTGATGCTTGAGAGGAAAAATATTAGAAGGGAAGGGAGAAGTCACTAAAGAGAATGAGAGTAGGCAGGTAGAATTCAAGTAAGGGGGAATAAAAAAATTGAAATGAAATGAAAAGACAAAAAAAAATAGAAAATAAAGAAAGAAAATTTTAAGTAATAATGATGATTAAAAAATTGAAAATTAAAATTAAAAATAATAATATTAATAATAATAATAATAAAATAAAAGAAACTAAAAAAATAAAATCATTTAAAAAAGTTAATGAACAACAACAACAAAAATGAAAATGAAAGAAAAAGAAAAAATACAAATAAAAAAATAGTAATAATACATGCAGTCCTAGAGTTCAATTAACTTCTCTTCCAGTAGGTGGAGCTGTGCGCACTGGGCCAAGCTTCTCCTCTCAATAAGTGGGAACCAATCACTGTGCAGCAGCTCTTCCTCCCAGACTGGGCGGGTCTCCAACCCTGAGTGCCTAGGGCCTTCTCTTGTGCTTCCTCAAGACAGGCCCCACTCACCTGTGACGCTCACCACAATACTGGTAGCCCTGTTTCCATGAACGCCTGGGCACACTCTCCTTGATTGCCTCCCTCAGTCCCTAAGTTTGTAGAGCTTGGGGCTGAGAAACCCCAGCGAATTTGCTTGCCCTTCGGGAGCCATGGCCCCGGTAGGTGGTGTAAGAGACCTCAATTGTCAGCACTGGTGGGAGCGGTAGCCGGCAATTACACGCCTCGAGTCCCGAGCCAATCATGATTCCCTAGGTCTGGGTATCGCGCTCCTTGGAGAGCTGGGAGGGGCCATTACGGCAGAGGTGGGAAGGGCCCTTGAGGTTTCCCTGCGGTGTTGAGAGAGATGGCAATGGGATAACACACTTGTCGCACTGGTTTCAATGAAGTTATCTCCTCCGACTGTGACGTCAGTTCGCTGCCATGGTGGTATCCCATTAAAATGGTGACCGTTCGTTCCCTTTGCTGGGTGACCAATGCAACAGGTGGGTCCTGACTATCTCTCCCAAGCCCCATTTCAATCCTGTGGCCACTGCCTATGAAGGCTCAGTTGGCTTTTAACTCTGTCAATTCCGAAAGCCCGACCAATTATTTCAGCGGGAATGTTAGTGCTGAGTCACAAAAACCAGATGAATCTAAGCTTGAATGCAGCCAATCCGGGCTTTGTGTGTGTTCTGAGGGGCCCAGACTGTTCGCCCCAGATTCACAACAGGTCAATATTGCCTAGTGATTCTGAGCAAACAGCATTTAGACAGTTTACGACTCCCTATGCCCGCGCAGCTGAAAAGATCAGAGACTTGAATTCTCCATGCCTGCCTTCATAATGGATATCCTGTATTGCTACTTTTTAATATCTGTGCATTTGCGTGTGTGTGTGTGTGTATATATATATATATATATATATATATATATATATATATATACTCTTTAGATTTTTCAAAATATGAAATATATGTGTCTTATTATGCACTCCTTAAATACATTCATATTCATATCTGTGGATTTATAATCAACTTTCAACAAGATTATTTTCAGAAATAATCATCCACCTGAAATACATATTGTTTCCTAGTACTGAAAACTAAATTCAGTGAATGGTGCATACAAACCCTAATATTTCTACAGTTACTTAGCCAGTTTAAAATGAATGCAAGTAGATTCCTAGGGGACATGATGTGTATTTTGACTTTCATTTTTATTCAACACTTGTACGTTACTATGTCTTCAGTTCATGCACATGATGGGATATATATTTCAGTCACAAATTAGAAAATTTATAGGCATTTGTTTCACGATCAATCACTTCCTGATTCAGAACACATGTATTCCTCCATGTTTCTTGACTGGTCTTTTCATGAGACTTCTTTCCAAACATATTATTTTTGTTTAACATCATCACGTGTAAAGCAAAACTCAAACACCATTCATCATAAACCATAATCCTAATATTACCATTAGATATATAACTGGTTGGAATGAATGATTGTATATCAATATAAGATTTCTTATATATTTTCACATATCAATTCAATCCATTATTTAAAGTGGAATCAGTTACGTTATTTATTCATAGTATGGTCTATTCATGCATTATCTCTATATTAATAGACACAGGGTACACCTCTTTGTACCCCTAATACTAATGTATACGTCTTCAAAATATTGCTCCCAGAAATGGTGAAAGAAATACTCATGCCACCTGATCTACATACACATTTTATCACAGTAATATTCTGAACAAAAAAAAAACCATAAAAATGTCACACTTATGATTGTACCAAAGCCTAAAAGGAAAGTGAACGTGGATAACTAATAACATCCATGTCCAGGTTGCCTAATGCTCTCAAATGTCATTCCCATTCGTGATGAGATATTTGTTTTTTCCTATGATTATGTATTCAAACTCAACCCTGTTGAAAATGTCTAATCCTATCACTCACTTTATACTTTTCCTGATTTCGTAATGTCTCTATTGACACCTGCTTTCCTACATATTTTCCCCAGTTCATCATTGTGACTGACTCTTCACATGTGCTGACATTTCCATTCACTCTCTAAACGAAACCCTATTGCTAAAGAAGCTTTTTATTCCAAATCATATACTCACTCTTCTTCCTAAACCTACTGACTATCTTCCTAATCCTACTGACTATCCCTTTTTGACTGGATGTTCTCTTCTACATTCAATCATCCAAGGTACAAGGTCCTATGCCACTGTATTTCGATTTAACTGAGACAACTGTACAGAACATAATTCAACACTAAGTATCCAAATAAAGGGCCCAATGCCATTCTGGGCTTCAAATCTTTCTTAGATTCCCGTTTTCATACATATATTTCACGTATATATTCTTATAAATATCGCAGGTTCCCAATCTCATTATTCTTCCTGCAGAATGATTCCTAACCCAAATCGAACATATTATTAACCGTAACCATACACTCACTTTGCAGGAGAGCAATAACAGTGTGGGTATTAAACTACAGGAATCTAGGGGATCTTCACCTGCTGAGAAACTCAAATGTTCATGCAGAAATGATCCCTGGTGAAGATGAAGGCAGCTATGAAGTACCTCAGAAAGCAAAAGTCATCTTCCATGGCAATCATCCTGGTCAGGATGGAGGGTTGTGTCTGAATCAGTCTCTCTCTTCTTAATGTATAGAACATGGACCAAACCAGTCCTGTGTGGAAGCTATTCCCGGGTGCTTATGGTTGATATAACATTCTAACTAGAGAAAGTGTCCCATGAAAATCAGGACAGCCTCCAGCTCATGATACTTTTGGAAGCAACTGTTAGGACAAAGTGGTTGCCAAGGCAGTGACATCATTCATATCCTGAAGGAAGTGATCTCACCTCACTTCCTTGGTGATGGAACTCTCTGAACTTGAAATCCAGAAAGCCAAACACCAAGAGACAGTCCCTGTCCTAGTCCCAGTGGTCTGACATGTTTGGATTTACCAAGGACAGAGTCAGTCTTTCTTGGTACCTACAGATGTGAGGATGGCCAAATGCCAGGAAACCTTTGAAGAGGGGCTTTTCCTGAGAAAGCAGGTAGTGTCTCACCGCTGGCTCTTGAGAACTTCACAGAGTTGGCCAAGCAGACATGATCTGAGACAGGAGAGGTCATTTTGGAAGAACATAGAATGGCCCACCAGTCAGACAACACTCCAGGGAGTCACAGACCTACTAGGGGGAAGGAGGTGCCTTTTTGGGTGTGGGTGTGAGTTTGTGGTTTTGTCTCATGTTCTGAGAATAGGTAGGAAAGGCGGTTTGTTTGGTATGCAGTGGAATATTTCTATTAAGTCCTTTGACAAGGCGAGTGTTTCTATGTGTGTGTATCCCACTGAGTCCATTGTTGTAGACATTAGAAAAGACAATGCATCAATGGATGTGTCCTGTCTAGTAGAAAGCTTCCCAGCATTCATCCTGCCCAATTCATGAGTGGACTCTGGCTTGCCTTATGGATGGGCAACACCTACAAGCTTCCTAATTTCCTGTTTTCTTTCTCAATTCTGGCCACTCTCCAGAATAGTATCGTGGTTTTGTGTCCAAGATTTGTACCTCCAAGATCTGTGACATGGCTATGTACTGGATAGCTGAAAGAAATGGCTAGCATCTCAGAAATCTCAAATATCTGTTGACCAGGAAAGTCTCAGTGGAGAAACCCCTCTTTGTTCCTTTTGCTTACCTATTGTTCTGTTGAATGTCAGGAAGTTTTTTGCCTCAAGCCACCACTTTGTGAACCCTGAAGAAAACGGTTTTCAAATGGAAATGAATGGGAATCACCTGTGACTCTTTGCTTAATTGCTTAGGATTGGGATATGTCTGAATCAGCCTGTTGGCCCTGTGTGAGGCTGTGGCTTAGATTCTCAGCACCTGATGGATCTAAAGATAGATCCCATGCATGCATCCAAAACCAAAATGGCAAAAAGATCAGATATTGTTGATGAACTCTCTTGCCTTCCTCTGGTAGGTTCCTGATATCCATCAAGTGAGAATAGGGATCCTTTGGGTCAAATGAGTTCTTCAAAGCCCTGCAGAGGCTAGGCCATAGGTGTTTCATTTTCATGACTCCAATTCACTTAAAGAATCTAAACCCCAAAGCTAGAAGGCCTCAAGTTGGAGAAGCCAAGCAATATTAAAGGCAGGCCTATTTGATCACTACTGGTTCACAGGAAGAGAGTCCAGGCCACCCTGACTTTAGGCAAATGAGGGGCAGGGAGCTTATTTTGGACACTGTCATGGGCTGCGTCCCTTATGGAAACCTCCAGCCAGAGAATATGATGAGTGTCTATATGGAAGAAGATGAGGGCCATGTGAGAGTGTTTGGTTTTAATTGTGGATATTTGTCTGGCGGTTGGAAGAGATCTCTGGGTCCACCTAGCCTTGCACTTTGGTGTGATTCCCCTTAGAGACTGAGTTCTTTTACTGATCTCAGAGAATTATTGCCAGGAATTGTGTTGGAATTTTAGATTGCCATGCATGAGAGTTGCCCTTGGAAAGTGACATCTAGGCCCAAGTTGACTTTCCACAGAGCACAGGGAATCTCAGCCAGGATATCACATGATATTATTCTTAAAGACTTGGCAGCCATATTTGAGAGTCGAAACACACATGGACCATACATTGTAGACCTCAACGGGCCTGGCTTAATCTGACTTTTCGCCACTTTTGGAAGCCTTGCCTGTAAGAATTCTCCAGAGTTTTTATTGAAATGAGCTTCCTCACCATTTAATGATTTCTGAGTGAATTAAAATTCACAGTGCCTCCAACTTCATCCTTGAAAATTGGCTAGATCAATACCATGAAATTTTTGAAATTCCCATGACCGGGTAGCACTGGAGAATATTTGGATGTCCTGTTGCTGATCATGAGTATACAAGACAGTGCCTTGATTGACTGGGTTTTATGAAAATGGTGTTGAACAGAGATGCCAGTAAGTTGGATCCTGCTGAGTAGTTGTACTAGAGTAGTGGTTGGCAGGTGTGTAATAAAACATCTGTGGTGGGGGCATTTGGATCTGCCATTGGCTTCCAAATGGATTGTGACTGACATTTTGCAGCCAGTAGACCCTTATATGTAAAAGCATATTGTTATATGGAGAGGTTTTAGGGCAATGTTCAGAATCAGGTTGCTATGGTCAATGGGGCAAGCTATGTGGGATAGAAGCCTGGTTGGTGCATTCTCCTGACGAACCTGACCCACCACACTTGACAGAACTTACTTCAGCACTGTGTCCCATTTGAAATCCTTGTATTTCATGAAGCAAACACCAAACTCCCAGTGCAGCAGCAAGAAATACCACGAATAGTGGAGGATGACCAAATGGAATTACAGTCCACAAGGGGAGACACTTAGACCCCAGTGGCCACAGGTTACCTACAAATAGAAAATTCAGCACTGCTGCCTCATGTTCATTGGAAAATAAGAATCCATGTCATCCAGATCACATAGATGAAGACTCAGCTATGATGGTCTCACAACAAATGAAGCTAATGCTCCTGACAACAGCATATATTTCATTGCCCAACCTCAGAGGCAGTTTCTCCAGATGTTAGGCTGGCAGAACTTCATGTTTGTGAAGTTTTTACCCTGTCCCTTACTTTTGGAAACTCCTCTACCACCTGCAAATTTGTGAACTCCTGAGCATTTTTCATTACACATATGTATTCACAGATTTTCTAACTCTTCTCCTCTAATTGTGTCTTATGTGGGGCGAAGGTAATGTCAAGGCATTGTGCTGAATGAGGGTGGGAAGATTTTTGTGTAGCACATATTTGCATACACATTTGATACATTTTCCAATTTTCCATTCGAAATACTGAATCCCTGACACTAACACATACCCTACTAGACTTTGACTTTTAATCCTAATATGGTGGAGAAAAATAACCCAAACAGAATAGAAATACAAGAGGTTCACAGGAGGCATGGTGTATAGTTGGACTTGCCTTTCGTATGATAAATGGTAGGTGTTATAAATCAAGCGAATTTTAATTGAAATAGTTCTCCCTGTGTTTTAAAAGTTAACAAACATGTGAATAACTGTCTCCCTTTCTCTGTAGCCTATTCATCACATGTATTTTTATATGCACATATAGAATTCTACCTGGTATCACTCGTACATTTTGTGAGGTGGCTGGCTTGGCAGATGCAAATTGTGAGAAGAGATCACTCCTACTAAACGCTGTTGGAACTGAAAATTCAACATATGAGTGAGCTTCTTATTTGAACAACATAAATCCATGTTCATTAAAATGAATATTTTTGGATCTGTGGATGATATATTACTTCGTGGTGAATTTCGATTGGCATACATAATGATACTTTTTAATGTCTGTGTGTGTATGTGTGTATATATATATATATATATATATATATATATATATATATATTCACTCTCCAGATTTTTCAAAATATGAAGTATATTTTTCTTATTATACACTCCCTAAATTCACTCATATTCATGTATTTGGATTAATAATCAAGTTTTCACAAGAATATTCTCAGAATTATTCATCCACCAGAAATACATATTTGTTTCTTAGTACTGAAAACTAACTTTGGGGGATCATATGATGGTGGTGAAGGGAGTGCATCACCCCCATGTACCGCGTCACTGTGCGGGAGAATGACGAGTTATAATGGCTAAAACCTATCTTGTTAGAAATTTCCAGCAAAATTGGGGTGCTCCAAAACCTAGTCGACATATTTCCATCTCACGAGGATCAGCTACGCGGGCTCAAACACGAGTGATTTGTCCGCATAGAGGGTCATGCTGCTTATTCAGGAAATCGGTCTGCGGCTAGAGTCTGCGGCGAGCACTGGGAAACGAAGAGATAGCAATGCAAATATACAGCGGTGTGGATACTGTGGGCTCCTGACAGGTATGCAATCACTGTGCTAAGTGCTGAATTCTGGGTTTGAGACAGGAAAGGATGCGGTCCAATTCGGTTCTCCACACCGATCAGACCACAGAGGAAGCCAGCGGCCACCATCTTGGAGAGCTGATGTCACCATCCCTGTTTTCGACTGATCGAAGCTCATTCAGCTATAGAACAGGTAATTTCAGGATGCCATTCACCTTTGTGTCGCAGACAAATTACTCAGGCTCAGTGCCAAAGAACCTGCAGAAACTCCGTCTTGGAGCCTGCTCCTATTAGAACATACACCAAGCCCAGAGCGGCCGAATTCTGCCTCTCGGAACTGATCTGGCCCAGGGCTAAAGAACCCGCGGAAACTGCTTCTCGTTCCGGGTCTTGCTGAATACTGTGGAGGTAAATATCAACCGAGCCTTCATAGGCAGTGGCAACAGGATTGAGACGCGGCTTGTGAGGGCCGGTCAGGACTCACCCATTGCTTGGTCACCCAGAAAAGGGAACGAAATGCTGCCTTTCACATGGGATACCAACATGACAAATTTCTGATGTCATCAGAAAGCAGCAGAGGAGATAACTTCATTGATACCAGCAGTGACAGAAACAGTTGGTCTCCTGGTGAAGAAAGTGAGTCACAAACACCCGGGTCTCTCTCACTTTGTCATCAAGCCAGAGGGGCAGAGCAGAGCAGCTGCCCGCACCTGGAACAGACCCAGTGACACGCCTGCATGGTAGTCACGTCAAACCAATTGGAGTAGAGGCAGAACAGAGCCGCTACCCGGGCCCAGAACAGGCCCAGCGACCCACAGGTGTGGTAGTCACGTCACCCCAATTGGAGTTGTTGCAGAGCAGAGCCTTCTCCCGTGCCTAGTACAATCCCAGTGGGTCACCGGCATGGTAGTCACATTACCCCAATAGGAGTAGGGGCAGAGCAGAGCCTTTGCCCATGCCCAGAACAGGCCCAGCAACGTGCAGGCATGGTAGTCACGACACACCAATTGGAGTAGGGGCAGAGCAGAGCCACCACCCGCACCTGCAAGGTAGCAGACCTGCACCTGACCAGAAGAAGAGGCCCAGCGGCCTGCTGGCGCGGCAGACACTTTACCCCATTTGGAGTAGGGGCAGAACAGATCTGTAGCCCGTGCTCACAAGGTATCCTGACCTGCGACCAACCGGCAGACCAGGCCCAGCGGCCCACCGGCGTGGTAGTCACGTCACCCCAATTGGGGTAGGGGTAGAGCAGAGCCGCCGCCCACGCAAGCAAGGTAGGCAGACCTGCGACCGATCGGCAGAACACCGCAGGGGTCCACGGGCGTGGTAGACACGTCACACCAATTGGAGGAGGGGCAGAGGAGAGCAGCCTCCTGCGCCTGCATGGTAAGCAGACCTGCGACCGATCAGAATAACAGGCCTAGCGGCCCATCAGCGTAGTAGATATATTACCCCAATTGGTGGAACAGCACAGCCACCCCTGCCCCTGCAATGAAGACTTTTCAAATATACAAGAGCAATATAAATATATAGGGGGAAAATTTCAAAATCACAACAGTTTCACCAAGCAGAAAGAAACGCGAGCAGTATGAAAAGAAAAGGAAAAAAGAACCACAAGCAATGCAGGTCAACACAACTTTAGAAGAGGTAATAGCTGCAGCAGATGGAATGTCAGATAAAGAACTCAGGATATACATTCTTCAGATGATCTGAAGTCTCAAGGAAGACATTAGACAGCAAAATCAGACAATGAAAGATCACTTCAACAATGAATTACATAAACAAAACCAAGAAGCAAAAGATCAACTATACAGGGAGATAGAGGTTGTAAAAAATAACAAACAGAAATCCTAGAAATGCAGGAAGCAATAAACCATCTTAAAAACTCAATTGAGAATACTACCATCAGAGTAGAACACTTAGAAGATAGAACATCAGACAATGAAGACAAAGTATTTCAACTTGAAAAGAACATAGACAGCTCAGCCAAACTGTTAAGAAACCATGAACAGAACATCCAAGAAATATGGGATAAAATAAAGAGACCAAACTTAAGAGTCATTGGGATACAGGAAGGTATAGAGGTCCAAACCAAAGGAATGAGCAATCTATTCAATGAAATAATATGAGAAAACTTCCCAGACTTGAAGAATGAGACAGACTCCCAAGTTCTAAAAGCCTACAGGACGCCGAATGTGAAAAATCATAAGAGATCCACACCTAGACACATTATAATGAAGATGCCCAACATACAGAATAAGGAGAGAATTTTAAAATCTACAAGAGAAAGGAAGCAGATTACATTTAGGGGTAAACCAATCAGGATTACAGCTGATCTTTCAACAAAGACTCTGAAAGCTAGAAGATCCTGGAATGACATTTTTCAATCACAGAAAGAAAATGGGTTCCAACCATGTACTGTGTATCCAGCAAAATTAAGCTTCAGGATGGAAGATGAAATTAAAACTTTCCACGATAAACAAAAGTTAAAAGAATTTGTAGCTAGAAAACCATCTCTTCAAAACATCCTTGGCAAAATATTACAGGAAAAGTAATTGGAAAATAATGAAAACCAACAGTGGGAGGTAGGACATTAAAGGGGGGAAATAATCAAAGAGGAAAACAATCCATGTTTAATAACATAAATAAACAAATATGGCTGGAAGAACAACCCTTATCTCAATAATAACTGTAAATGTTAATGGCTTAAACTCACCAATTAACAGACACAGGCCAGTAGAATGGATCACAAAACAAGACCCAATAATATGCTGCCTACCGGAGACGCATTTGATAAGAAAAAGACATACATACACTGAAGGTGAAAGTTTGGAAAAAATCATATCACTCATATGGACTTCGGAAAAAAGCAGGAGTGTCCATACTCATATCAAATAAAATAGATTTCAAGCCAAAGTTAATCAAAAGGGATAAAGAGGGACACTACATACTGTTCAAGAGAACCATACACCAGCAAGACATAACAATCATAAATATGTATGCCCCAAACAATGGTGCAGCTATGTTCATCAAACAAACTTTTCTCAAGTTCAAGAGTCTAATAGACCACCATACAATAATCATGGGAGACTTCAACACAGCTCTCTCACCACTGGACAGGTCTTCCAAACAAAAGTTGAAATAGGAAACTATAGAACTCAATAACACAATTAATAACCTAGACTTAATTGACAAATATAGAATATACCACCCAACATCAAGCAGTTACATTTTTCCTCAGCAGCACATGGATCCTTCTCAAAAATAGATCATATATTATGTCACAGGGCAACTCTTAGACAAATTAAAGGAGTAGAGATAATACCATGCATCTTATCTTATCATGATGGAATGGAACTAAAAATCAATGATAAAAGAAGGAAGGAAAAATCATGCATCATTTGGAGAATGAACAATAGGTTACTGAATGATCAATGGGTTATAGAAGACATCAAGGAGGAAAATAAAAAATTCTTAGAGAAAAATGAAAACACAGACACAATATATCGGAATCTATGGGACACATTGAAAGCAGTTCTAAGAGGAAAATTCATTGCTTGGAGTTCATTCCTTAGAAAAAGAAAAAAACAACAAATAAATGATCTCATACTTCATCTCAAAATCTTAGAAAAACAAGAGCAAACAACAGCAAAAGAAGTAGAAGGAAAGAAATAATTAAAATCAGAGCAGAAATCAATGAAATCGAAACAAAAGAAACAATTGAAAAAATTGACAAAACTAAAAGTTGGTTCGTTGAAAAAATAAATAAAATGGACAGACCCCTAGCCAGGCTAATGAAGAGGAGAGAGAACTGAAGTTACTATCATATGGGATGAAAAAGGCAATATCACAACAGATATTTCAGAAATACAGAAGATAATCAGAAATTACTTTGAATCCTTATACTCCAAAATAATAGAAGATAGTGAAGGCATCGAAATATTTCTTAAGTCATATGATCTGACCAGAGTGAGTTAGGAGGATATAGACAACCTAAACATACCAATATCAATTGAGGAAATAAAAGAAACCATCCAAAGACTACCAACTAAGAAAATCCCAGGACTGTATGGGTATACAGCAGACTTTTACAAAACCTTTAAATATGAACTAATACCAATACTTTTCAAGCTATTTCAGAAAATTGAAAAAGAGGGAGATCTTCCAAATTCATTCTACGAGGCCAATATCACTCTGATTCCTTCACCAGATAGACACTTCAAAGAAAGAAGACTAAAGACCGATATCTCAAATGAACCTAAATGCAAAAATCTTAAATTAAATACTGGCGAATCAGATACAAAAACATATCAAAAAAATGTGGACCATGATCAAGTAGGATTCATCCCTGGGATGCAAGGAGGGTTCAATATACGAAAATCAATAAGTGTTATTCACCACATCAATAGACTTAAAAATAAAAACCATATTATCATCTAGATAGATGCAGAAAAAGCATTCGACAAAGTACAGCATCCCTTTATGTTCAAAACTCTCGAAAAACTAGGAATAACAGGAACATTCCTCAATATTGTAAAAACAATCTATGCTAAACCGCAGGCTAGCGTCATTCTTAATGGAGAAAAATTGAAGACATTCCCTCCAAAATCTGAAACAAGACAGGGATGCCCGCTCTCACCACTTCTGTTCAATATAGTTCTCAAAAGACTGGCCAGAGCAATTAGACAGATGAAAGAAATTAAAGGCATATAAATAGGAAAAGAATAACTTAAATTATCACTATTGCAGATGACATGATTCTATACCTAGCAGACCCAAAAGGGTCTACAAAGAAACTAATAGTGCTAATAAATGAATTCAGCAAAGTGGCAGGATATAAAATCAACACGCATAAATCAAATGCATTCCTGTATATCAGCGACAAATCCTCTGAAATGGAAATGAGGACAACCACTCCATTGACAATATCCTAAAAAAAAAAAAAATGGGAATCAACCTAACAAAAGAGGTGAAAGTCTTATACAATGAAAACTACAGAACCCTAAAGAGAGAAAAAGAAGAAGATCTTAGAAGATGTAAAAATATACCCTGTTCATGGATAGGCAGAACTAACATCATCAAAATGGCGATATTACCAAAAGTTCTCTATAGGGTTAATCCAATGCCAATCAAAATCCCAAAGGCATTTCTTGTAGAAATAGAGAAAGCAATCATGAAATTCATATGAAAAAATAAAAGACCCAGAATTGCAAAACAATGATAAGCAGGAAGTGTGAATCAGGTGGTATAGCGATACCAGACTTCAAACTATACTACAGAGCAATAGTAACAAAAATAGCATGGTACTGGTACCGAAAAAGGCAGGTGGACCAATGGTACAGAATAGATGACACAGAAACCAATCCACAAAACTACAACTATCTTATATTTGATAAAGGGGCTAAAAGCATGCAATGGAGGAAGGATAGCATCTTCAACAAATGGTGTTGGGAAAACTGAAAATCCATATGTAACAAAATGAAACTGAATCCGTTTCTCTCACCATGCACAAAAGTTAACTCAAAATGGATCAAGGAGCTTGATATCAAATCAGAGACACACTGTCTGATAGAAGAAAAATTTGGTTACGATGTACATACTGTGGGGTCGGGCTACAGATTCCTCAATAGGACACCCATAGTACAAGAGTTAATAACTAGAATGAACAAATGGGTCTTACTCAACTAAAAAAGTTTTTTCTCAGCAAAAGAAACAATAAGAGAGGTAAATATGGAGCCTACATCCTGGGAAGAAATCTTTACTACTCACACTTCAGATAGAGCCCTAATATCCAGAGTATACAAAGAACTCAAAAAATTAGACAATAAGATAACAAATAACCCAATCAACAAATGGTCCAAGGACCTCAACAGACACTTCTCAGATGAGGACTTACAATCAATCAATAAGTACATGAAAAAATGCTCACCATCTCCAGCAGTCAGAGAAATGCAAATCAAAACCACCCTAAGATACCATCTCACTCCAGTAAGATTGGCAGCCATTATAAAGTCAAACAACAAGAAGTGCTGGCAAGGATGTGGGAAAAGAGGTACACTTGTACATTGCTGGTGGGACTGCAAATTGGTGCAGCCAATTGGGAAAGCAGTATGGAGATTTCTTGGAAAGCTGGGAATGGAAGCACCATTTGACCCAGCTATTCCCCTTCTTGGTCTATTCACTAAAGACCTAAAAAGAGCATGCTACAGGGACACTGCTACATCGATGTTCATAGCAGCACAATTCACAACAGCAAGACTGTGGAACCAACTTAGATGCCCTTCAATAGAATAATGGATAAAAATTGTGGCATTAATACACAATGGATTATTACTCTGCATTGAAAAATGAAAAAATCATAGAATTTGCAGGAAAATGGATGGCATTAGACTGGATTATGCTAAGTGAAACTACACAATTCCTGTAAAACAAATGCCAAATGTCATCTTTTATATAAGGAGAGTAACTAAGAACAGATAGGGACAAAGAGCATGACAAGATGATTAACATTAAACAGGGATGAGAGGTGGAAGGGAGGGAGAAGGGAAATTGCATGGAATTGGAAGGAGACCCTCTGGGTTATACAAAATTACATACAAGAGGAATTGAGGGGAAAGGGAAAAATAATACAAGGGGGAGAAATTTATTACAGTAGAGGGAGTAGAGAGAGAAGTGGGGAGGGGCGGGGAGGCCAGGGGGAATAGTAGAGGATACGAAAGGCAGAAGAATACAACAGACACTAGTATGGCAATATGTGAATCAATGGATGTGTAACTGATGTGATTCTGCAATCTGTATACAGGGTAAAAATGGGAGTTCATAACCCACTTGAATCAAAGTGTGAAATATGATATATCAAGAACTATGTAATGTTTTGAACAACCATAAATAAAAATAAAAAAAAAACTATCTTTGGTGCATAATGCACACAATTCTAATATTTCTACAGTAACTGACCCAGTTTAACATCAATGCAAGTAGATTCCTATTGGACATGATGTGTATTTTGACATTCACTTTTATTCAACACTGATACATTACTATTTCATCAGTTTATGCACATAACAGGATATATATTTCATTCACAATTTAGAAAATTTATAGGCATTTGTTTCACTTTCAATCACTTCCTGCTTCAGAACACATGGATTCCTCCATATTTCTTGACTGGTCTTTTCATGAGACTTTTTTCCAAACATATTATTTTCGATTTCCATAATCACTTTTGAAACAAAACTCACACACACTTCATGATAAACAATAACCCTAAGATTACCATTAGATATATAACTGGTTGGAGTGAATGATTGTATGTCAATATATGATTTCCTATATATTTTCAGATATCAATTCAATCCATCATTTAAAGTGGAACCAGTTATAATACTTATTCACAGTATGGTCTATTCATGCATTATCTCTATATTCATAGACACAGGGTACACCACTTTGTACCCCCAATACTAATTTACATGTCTTCAAATATTGCTCCCAGTAATCGTGGAAGAAATACTCATGTCATATGATCTACATATACATTTGATCACAATATTTTTCTGGGCACAAAATGCAAAAATCACACTTATGATTGTACCAAATACTAAATGGAAAGTGAACATGGATTACTAAAACGATAAATGTCCTGGTTGCCTAATGCTTTCAAATGTCATTCCTATTGGTGACGACATATTTGTTTCTTCCTAAGATTATGTATTCAATCTCAACCCTATTGAAAATGTCTAATCCTATCACTCACTGTATAATTGCCTAATTTCGTAAGGTCTGTATTGATATTTTCCTTTCTACATATTTTCCCCAGTTAATCATTGTGACTGACTCTTCACATGTGCTGAAATTTACATTCACTCTATAACCAAAACACTATTGCTACAGAACTTTTGCTCCATGTCCTATACTCACTCTATTTCCTAAACATACTGACTACCTTCCTAATCCCACCGACTGTCTCAATTTGAGTGGATGTTCTCTTCTAAAATCAATCTTCCAAGGTGTAAGGTCCTATGACATTGATTATCGATTTATCTGAGACATCTGTGCAGAATGTAATTATAAGCTAAGTATCCCAATCAAGGGCCTAATGCCCTTCTGGGCTTCAAATCTTACCTAGATTTCTGTTTCCATACTTATATTTCACCTCTATAATCTTATAAATATCGCAGGTTCCCAATACTATTAATCATCCTTCGCAATGATTCGTAACCCAAATCAAACATGTTATTAACCCTAACCATACACTCTTCCCTCAATCTAACTTTGCAGAAGAGCAGGGACAGAGTTCGTCTTACAATACAGGAATGTAGGGTATCTTCCTCCTGCTGAGAACTTTAAATGTCCATGCAGATTTGATCCCTGGAGAAGATGTAGACATCTATGAAGGACCTGAGAGAGCAAATGTCATCTTCCATCGCAAACAACCTTTCCAGGATGAAGGGTTGTGTCTGAATAAGCCTCTCTCTTGTTAATGTACACAAGATAGACCAAACCAGGCATGTGTGGAGAGCTGTTCCTGGGTGCCTATGGTTGATATACCATTCTAACTTGTAAAAGTGTCACAGGAAGTAAGGGCAGCCTCCATCTCATAGGACAAAGTGGTTGCCAAGGCAATGACCTCAAAGAATTCCTGAAGGAAGTAATCTCACCTCACTTCCTTGGTGATGGAACTCTCTGAACTTGGAATCCGGGAAGCCAGGCACCCAGAGCCAGTCTCAGTCCCAGTCCCAGTGGTCTTATTTTTTGGATTTACCAAGGACAGAGTCAGTCTTTCTTGGTACCTACTGAGGTGAGGATGAACAAATGTCGGGAAAGCTCTGAAGAGGGGCCTTTCCTGAGACAGCAGGTAGTGGCTCACCGCTGACTAGTGACAACTTCACAGATTTGGCCAACGAGACCATATCTGACACAGGACAGGCGATGTCATCAGAACATAGTTTGGCCCACCAGTCAGAAGACACTCCCAATAGTCACAGACCTACTTGGAGAAGGAGCTTCCTTTGTGTGTGTGGGTGTGGGTTTGAGATTTTGTCTCATGTTCTGAGAATAGGTAGGAAAGGCGGTTTGTTTGGTTTGGAGTGAACTGTTTCTGGTAAGTCGTTTGACAAGGCCAGTGTTTCTTTGTCTGTGTATCCCACTGTGTCCGTGGTTTTAGATATTAGAAAAGAGAATGAATCATTGGATGTGTCCTGTCTAGACTCAACTTGCCCAATTTATGAATGGACTGCGGCTTGACTTATGGGTGGACAACTCCAACAATCTTCCTAAGTTCCTCTTTTCTTCCTGAATTCTGGCCACTCTCCAGAATAGGCTCATGGTTTTTTGTCCAAAATATGTACCACCTCCAAGCTCTGTGACATGGCCATGTACTGGATAGCTGAAAGAAATGGGAGCATCTCAGAAAACTCAGATATTAGTTTGACCAGGAAATTCTAAGTGAAGAAACCCTGCTTTGGGCCTTTTGGTCACCAATTGTTCTGATGCCCTGAATGTCAGGAAGGTCTTTGCCTCAGGCCACACCATTGTAGAGCCTAAAGAAACAGTTTTCAAATGGAAATGAAAGGGCATCACCTGTGGCTCTTTGCTTAATTGCTTTGGAAAGGGATGTGTCTGAATCAGCCTTTTGGCCCTGTGTGAGACTGTGGCTTAGATTCTCAGCACCTGATGGATCTAAAGAAGGATCCCATGTGTGCATCCAAAACCAAAATGGACAAAAGAGCAGTCAGTGTGGATGAAGTCTCTCGCATTCCTCTGTAAGGTTCCTGTCATCCATCATGTGAGAATAGTGATAATTTGGTTCAAATGTGTTCCTCAAAACCCTGCAGAGGCTAGCCCATAAGTGCTTGGTTTTTCTCAAGACTCCAATTCACATAAAGAATCTAAAACACACAGTCAGTAGGCCTCAAATTGGAGAAGCAGTGCCATATTAATGGCAGGCCTATTTGATCACTCTTGGTTCACTGGAAGGATGTCCTGGCCACCCTTATTTTAGGCAAATGAGGGGCAAGGGAGGTTATATTGGACACTGTCTTGGGCTGCACCCCTCATGGAAACCTCCAGCCAGAGATTATGATGATTGTGTAAATGGAAGAAGATGAGTGCCATGTGGAAGTGTTTTGGATTTAATTGTGGATATTTGTGTGACACTTGGAAGACATAACAAGGTGTACCTGGGCTTGAACTCTGGTGTGATTCCCCTTATAGACTGAGTTCAGGAACTGATCTCAGAGAAGTATTGCTATGTATTGTGTTGTGATTTAAGAGGCGATGTATGAGAGTCACCCTTGGAAACTGAGATCTAGCCCCAGAGTGGCTTTCCACAGAGCACTGGGAATTTCAGCCAAGATAACACATGATTTCATTCGAAAGACTTGGCAGCCATAGTTGAGAGTGAAAACACACATGGACCTCATATTGTAGACCTTAATGGGCCTGGCTTAATGTGACCTTTTGGCCATTCTTTGGGAAGCCTTGCCTGTGAGGGTTCTCCAGAGCTTTCATTGAAATAATCTTGCTCACCATTTACTGGTTCCTGAATGAATTGAAACCCACAGTGCCTCCAACTTCATCCTTGAAAAATGTCTAAATAAATACCATGAAATTTTTGAAATTCCCATGACCAGGTGGCACTGGAGAATCTTTGGATGTCCTGTTGCTGATCATGGATGTACCAGACAGTGCCTTGCTTGACTGGGTTTTATGAAAATTGTGTAGAACAGAGGTGCCAGAAAGTTGCAGCCTGCTGAGAAGTGGGCCTAGAGCTGTGGTGGGCAGGAGTGTGATAAAACATCTGTGTTGGAGCAATGTGGATCTTCCATTGACTTCCAAATGGCTTGTGGATTACATGAAGCAGCCAGCAGACCCTTGTAATTAAAGGCATCTTGTTATATGGAGAGGATTCAGGGCAATGTTCAGAATCAGGTTGCTATGGACAAGGATGCAATGTGGCAAGCTTTGAGGGATAGAAGCGTGGTTGGTGCGTTCTTCTGCAGACTCTGAACCACCACACATGACAGAACTCCCTCCAGCACTGTGTCTCAGTTGAACTCCTTGAATTTCATGAAGCAAATACCAAACTCCCAGTTCAGCAGCAAAAACCCCACAAAAAGTGGAGGAGGACCAAATGGCTTCACAGTCCAACGGGGAGACACTTAGCCCCCAGAGGCCACAGTTTACCTAAAAAGAAGAAAATCAACACTGCTACCTCATGTTCATTGGAAAATAAGATACCATGTTCTCCACGTCACATAGAGGCAGACCCAGCTTTGATGGTCTCACTACAAAGGAAGCCAATTCTCCTGACAACAACATATTTTTCACGTTCCCAAACTCAGAGGCAGTTGCTCTAAAAGTTTTTAGGCCAGCAGAGCTCCATGTTTGTGGAGTGTTTACCCTGTCCCTTACTTTTGGAAACTCCTCTACAACCTCCAAGGTTGTGAACTCCTGAGCATTTTCCATTCCAGATATGTATTCACTGATTTTCTATCTATTCTCCTCTAACTGTGTCTTACTTGGGGTGAAGGTAATTTCAAGGCATTGTTCTGGATGAGAGCGGGAGGATATTTGTGTAGCATATATTTGCATACAAATTGGATTCAATTTCCAATTTTCCTTTTGAAATACTGAATCCCTGACACTAACCCATACATACTAGACTCAGACAACTCATCCTAATATGATAGAGAAAAATAACACAAACCTATAGAAATACAAGCAGTTCATTGGAGGCATGTTGTATAGTTGGACTTGCATTTTGCATTATACAAGGTAGGAGTTATAAATCTAGTCAATGTTTAATAGAAAAAGATCTCCATGTGTTTTTAAAGTTAACAAATATGAGAATTCATGTTTCCCTTTCTCTTTAGCCTCTTCACACTTGTATATTTATATGCATATATAGAATCCTACCAGGTATCACACGTACATCTTTGTGAGGTGGCTGACTTGGCAGATACAAATTGTGAGAAGAGATCACTCCTCCTAAATGCTGTTGGAACTGAAAATTCAACCTATAGGGAGCGTCCTAGTAGAACAACATTATACGAAAACTCATGTTCAGTAAAATAAATACTTTTGCATCTGTGGATGATATATATTTACTGATGAATTTCGATTGGCATTTATATTGCTACTTTTTAATGTCTGTGAGTGTTTTGTGTGTGTGTGTGTGTGTGTGTGTGTGTGTGTACACTCTCCAGATTTTTCAAAATATGAAATATATGTGTCTAATATACACTCTCTAAATTCATTTATGTTCATGTATGTGAATTTTTAATCAACTTTTCACAAGATTATTCTCAGAAATATTCATCCACCTGAAATACATATTTGTTTCCTAGTACTGAAAACTAACTTCAGGGAATGATGCATACAAATCCTAATTATTCTACAGTAACTGACCCAGTCTAACATCAATGCAAGTAGATTCCAATGGGACATGATATGTAATTCTTTATTCATTTGTATTCGACACTTTTACATTATTATTTCTTCAGTTTTTGCACATCATAGGATATACATTTCATCCACAAGTTCACAAATTTGTAGGCATTTGTTTCAAATTTAATCACTTTTTGCCTCAGAACACATGTATTGTCAGGGTTTCTTTACTGGTATTTTCATGAGTCTTCTTTCCAAACACATTATTTCCATAGTCACTTTTGAAGCAAAACTCACACACTCTTCATGATAAACCAAAACACGAATATTACCATTAGATGTATAACTGCTTGGAATGAATGATTGTATATCAATATACGATTTCCTGTGATTTTTCAGATATTAGATCAATTCATTTTTTAAAGTTGAAAAAAGTTATATTATTCATTCACATTACGGTCTATTCATTCTTTATCTCTATATTCATAGACACAGGGTACACCTCTTTGTACCCCTGATTCTAATTTTACATCTTCAATATATTGCTTGCAGAAATGGTGGAAGACATACTCATGTCACCTGATGTACATATACATTTTATCAAAGTAGTATTCTGGACAAAAAAATGTAAAGGTCACATTTATGATTGTACCAAAGCCTAAATGTAAAGTGTACATGAATTACTAAAAACATCCATGTCCAGGTTGCCTAATGCTGTCAATTGTCAATCCTATTGGTGACTACATATTTGTTTCTTCCTAATTTATATATTCAAACTCAACCCTGTTGGAAATGTCTAATCCTATCACTCACTTTATACTTTGCCTGATTTCATAATGTTTCTATTGATATCTGCTTTTCAACTAATTTTCCCAAGTTGATCCTAGTGACTGACACTTCATATGTGCTGACATTTACATTCACTCTATAATCGAAACCCTATTGCTAAAGAACTTTTGGTCCAAATCCTATACTCACTCTTCTTTCTAAACCTACCGACTATCTTCCTAATCCTACCGACTATCCCTTTTTGACTGGATGTTCTCTTCTACATTCAATAAAATGTCCTATGCCATTGTATATCGAATTATCTGAGACAATTTTGCAGAGCATAATTCAAAGCTAAGTATCCCAATCAAGGGCCCAATGTCCTTCTGGGCTTCAAATCATACCTAGATTTCTGTTTTCATACTTATATTTCACCTCTATATTCTTGTAAATATCGCAGGTTCCCAATAGCATTATTCATCGCACAGAATGATTCGTAACCCAAATCAAACCTGTTATTAACCCTAAACATACTCTGTTCCCTCAATCTCATTTTACAGAAGAGCAGGGACAGAGTGGTTTTTACAATACAGGAAACTTGGGGACCTTCCACCTGCTGAGAACTTCAAAGGTCCATGCAGAAATGATACCTGGAGAAGTTGTAGGCAGGTATGAAGGACCTGAGAGAGCAAAAGTCATCTTCCATGGCAAACAACCTGGTCAGGATGAAGGGATATGTATGAATCAGCCTCTCTCTTCTTATTGTAGAGAAGATGGACCAAACCAGGCCTGTGTGGAGAGCTGTTCTTGGGTGCCAATGGTTGATATACCATACTACCTTGTGAAAGTGTCACAGGAAGTAGGGGAAGGCTCCATCTCATGGGACCTTTGGAAGCAAGTGTTAGGACAAAGTCGTTGCCAAGGCAGTGACCTCATTCAGTTCCAAAGAAAGTGACATACCTCATTTCCTTGGTGATGGAACTGTCTGAACTTGGTATCCAAAAAGCCAGGCACCAAGAGGCATTCCCAGTCCCAGTCCCAGTGGGCTCACTTGTTTGGATTTACCAAGGACAGAGTCAGTTTTCTTGGTACCTAATGATGTGAGGATGGCCAAATGCCAGGAAAGCTCTGAAGATGGACCTTTCCTGAGAAAGCAGATAGTGGTTCACCACTGGCTCCTGACAACTGCACAGAGTTGGCCAAGGAAACCAGATCTGAGAGAAGACAGACCATTTCAGGGGAACATAGTATGGCCCACCAGTCAGAGGACACTCTGGATAGTCACAGACCTACTTGGGTGAAGGAGGTGCCTTTGTGGGAGTGTGTGTGGGTTTATTGTTTTGTCTCATGTTCTGAGACTAGATGGGAAAGGCGGTTTGGTTTGGAGTGGACAGTTTCTAGTAAGTTGTTTCACAAGGTGAGTGTTTCTATGTCTGTGTATCCCACTGTGTCCATTGTTGTAGACATTGGAAAAGAGAATGCATTAATGGATGTGTCCTGTCAAGTGTAAATCTTCCCATATTTCAACCTGCCCAATATATGAATGGAGTGCAGCTTGTCTTGTCGATGTGCAACACCTGCTATCTTTCTAAGTTGCTGTTTTCTTCCTGAATTCTGGCCACTCTCTAGAATAGGCTCATGGATTTGTGTTCAAAATATGTACCACCTCCAACTCTGTGACATGGCCATGAACTGGATAGCTGAAGAGAATTGCGAGCATCTCAGAAAACTCAGATATCAGTGTGACCAGGAAAGTCTCAGTGGAGAAACCCTGCTTTGGGCCTTTTGCTTACTTATTGTTGTTTTTCACTGAATGTCAGGAAGTTCTTTGCCTCAATCCACCCCTTTGTGAAGCCTGAAGTAAACAGTTTTCAAATGGAAATGAATGGCATCACCTGTGGCTCTTTGCTTAATTTCTTTGGGAAGGGATGTGTCTGAATTAGTCTCTTGGCCATGTGTGTGGCTTTGAGTTAGATTCTCAGCACCTGATGCATCTAAAGAATGATCCCATGTGTGCATCCAAAACCATAATGGCAAAAAAATCATTCATTATGGATGAAGTCTCTTGCCTTCCTCTGTTAGGTTCCTGAACTCCATCAAGTGAGAATAGGGATTCTTTGGGTCAAATGAGTTCTTCAATTCCCTGCAGAAGTGCTTGGGTTTTCGAGTAACTCCAAATCACATAAGAAATTGATACCTGAAATCAGTAGGCCTCAAATTGGAGAAACACAGAAGTATTAACGGCAGGCTTATTTGATCACTCCTGGTTCACAGAAACGGTGTCCAGGCCACCCTGACTTTAGGCAAATGAGGAAAAAGCGAGCTGATTTTGGACACTGTCTTGGCTTTTCTCATGACTCCAATTCACATAAAGAATCTAGACCCCACAGTCAGAGAGCCTCAAATTGGATAAGCGGAGCAGTATTAAGGGCAGGCCTATTTGATCACTCCAGGTTCACAGGAAGGGTGCCCAGGCCACGCTGAAGTTACGCAAAAGAGGTGCAAGAAGCTTATTTTGGACATTTTCTTGGGTTGCACAACTCATGGAAAACTCCAGGAAGAGGTTATGATTAGTGTCTATATGGAAGAAGAATAGGGCCATGAGGGAGTATTCTGGTTTTAATTGTTTTCATTTGAGTAGCGGTTGGAAGAGTTGTCTGGGTCCACCTGGACTTGAACTCTGGTGTGATTCTCCTTATAGACTGAGTTCTGGAACTGACCTGAGAGAAGTATTGCCATGAATTGTGTTGGGATTTTAGGAGGCCAGGCATGAAGTTGCCATTGGAACCTGAGATCTAGGCACAGGTTGGCTTTCCACAGAACACTGCGAATCTCAGCCAGGATATTACATGATTTTATTCTGAAAGACTTGGCATGCATTATAGAGATTCAAAACCCACATGGACCTCGCTTTATAGACCTCAATTGGCCTCGCTTCATGTGACTTTTTGGCCACTCATTGGGTAGCCTTGCATGTGAGAGTACTCCAGAGCTTTGCCTGAAATTAGTTTCCTAACCCTTTAAGGGTTCCTGAATGAATTGAAACCCACAGTGCCTCCAACTTCATCCATGAAAAATTGCTAGATAATTACCATGAAATTTTTAAAATTTCCATGACCAGATGTCACTGGAGAACCTTTGATGTCCTGTTGATGATCATGAATATACCAGACAGGGCCTTGATTGACTGGGTTTCATGAAAATGGTGTAGAACAGAGATGCTAGTAAGTAGGAGCCTGGTGAGTAGTGGGCCTAGAGAAGTGTTATGCAAGTGAGTGATAAAACATCTGTGGTGGGGCCATGTGGATCTTCCATTGGCTTCCAAATGGCTTGAGACTGACATGGTGCAGCCATCAGACCCATATACGTAAAGGCATATTTTTATATGGAGAGGTTTTAGGGCAATGTTCAGAATCATGTTGCTATTGTCAAGGGGGCAAGCTACGTGGGATAGAACACTGGTTGGTGCATTCTCCTGGAGACCCTGCACACCACAGCTGACAGAACTCCCTTCACCACTGTTTCCCATTTAAACTCGTTGTATTTAATGAAGCAAATACCAAACTCCCAGTGCAGCAGCAAGAAACACCACGATAATTGGAGGATGACCAAGTTGTTTCACAGTCCACACGGGGAGACACTTAGCCCTCAGTGGCCACAGTTTACCTACAAAGAGAGAATTCAGCACTGCTGCCTCATTTTTATTGAAAAATAAATAACCATGTCCTCCAGGTCACATAGATGCAGATCTAGCTTTGATTGTCTCACTACAAATAAAGCTAAAGCTCCTGAAAACAAGATATATTTTAAGTGCCCAACCTTAAAGGCAGATTCTCAAAAAGTCTTTAGGCCAGCAGAGCTCCATATTTGTGGAGTGTTTACCCTGTCCCTTACTTTTGGAAACTCCTCTACCGCCTCCAAAGATGTGAAATCTGGAGCATTTTCCATTCCTGATAGGTATTCACAGATTTTCTAACTCTTCTCTTCTAATTGTGTCTTACTTGGGGCGAAGGTAATGTCAAGGCATTGTTCTGGAGGAGAGTGGGAAGAATTTTCTGTAGCATATATTTGCATAAACTTTGGATTCAGTTTTCTATTTTCCATTCAAAATACTGAATCCCTGACTCTAACCCATACCTGACCAGACTCTGACTACTAATTCTAATATGATGGAGAAAAATAACCCAAACAGAATCGAAATACAAGCAGTTCAGAGTAGGCCTGGTGTATTGTTGTACTTTTCTTTTGCATGATACAGAGTTGGAGTTATGAATCTAGTCAATTTATTGTTGAAATATTTGTCCATGTATTTTTAAGGATAACAAATATGTGAATTCCTGTCTCCCTTTCTCTGTATTCTTATATGCACATTTAGATTCCTCCCTGGTACCACACGTACATTCTTGTGAGGTGGCTGACTTGGCAGATACAAATTGTTAGAAGAGATCACTCCTACTAAACTTGTTGGAATTGGATATTCAACCTATGGTTGAGCTTGCTAGTTGAACAGCATTATACATAAATCCATGTTCAGTAAAATTAATATTTTTAGATCTGCGGATGATATATATTTTATAATGAATTTTGATTGACATATATATTGCTACTTTTTTGTCTGTGTGTGTTTTGTATATATATATATATATATATATATATATATATATATATATATATATATATATACACTCTCCAGATTTTTCAAAATATGAAATATATGTGTCTTATATACACTCCCTAAATTCATTCATGTTTATTATGTGGATTTATAATCAACTATTCACAAGATTATTCTGAGAAATATTCATCCACCTGAAATTTGCCTAATGCTCTCAAATGTCAATCCTAATTGTGACTACATATTTGTTTCTTCCTAAGATTATATATTTAAACTCAACCCTGTTCAAAATATCTAATCCTATCACTCACTTTATACTTTGCCTGATTTTGTAATGTCTCTATTGATATCTGCTTTCCTACATATTTTCCCCAGTTCATCATTGTGACTGACTCTTCACCTGTGCTGACATTTACATTCACTCTCTAATAGAAACCCTATTGCTAAAGAAATATTTTTCCAATTCCTATACTCACCCTTCTTCATAAAAGTACTATCTTCCTAATGCTACAGACTATCGTTTTTGACTGAATGTTCTCTTCTACATTCAATCATCCAAGTAAATGTGGGGCGAGCTTCAGAGGAGGAGACCACCAACAGACTATCTCTTGCAACATCAAAGGGTTTTTTGGGTGTCCAGCATGCTGGGGCTCAGAGATCACTTTAATAGAGCAGATAGCCCTGAGAATAGCTTAAATAGAGCTTATATACTTTCCCTGGAGAGGGCAGGGAGAGAATTTTATTGATGGGTCAGGGTGAGTGGGTGGTTTGCATTCAACTGGGTGAGGGAGTACATTCTGCAGTTGGGCAGTTGGGGACAGAACATTCTGGGAACAAGATTTGCAAGCATTTCTCAAGATTTCAATAGTGTTTTGTTAAGCATACAGAAAAACAAGAAGTGACAAGTACCTATTTTATTAACCTTTAATTCCCCACTTCTTCTTCTGGCTACTTTTAATCATAAAAATGATCATTGGAGGGTGTCACATTCTATGTCTGCTAGTGGGGTATTACCATAAGTTAAACTCGTCCAATTTGAGCCTGGAGAAAAGAAATTACACGGTTGAGCAAACAGGATTTTATAGTTAGCAATAATATGAGGATTATTATTGGACCGGCCAGGGTTGATAAAAACGTAGTTAACCAGGAGGAGTGTGTGAACCAAGACTCAAGCCACCCTTTTTGGGCCTCTCTCTCTTGTTGATGCTCTTCAAGGTGTCTTTTAAATTTACTCATAGATTTTATTACAACTCCAGTATGGTCAGCATAAAAACAACATTCTTCCCTCAATGCAGCACAAAGGCCCCCTTCTCTAATGAAGAGGAGGTCCAACCCTCAACTGTTCTTTAAAACAACTTCAGAGAGAGAGGTTAAAGATTCATGCAAAGCTCTGATGGAGGTTTCTAATATCTTAGTTTTGCTCTATTGCTTCTTCTGATTGGGTCATTTGTTGTGTCCCATGGACAATGGCAGTGGTTCCTGTGCCCACCCGTGCAGCAACTCCTATTCCTAATAGGATGGCTAAAGTGAGGGATACAAGTTCCCAGTGGAACCGGTTGTATGCCCCCCCTATTTGATCTTCAAACGAACCTGCGTCATGATAGAGCTTTCTGGGAAACATCTGCAACATTTCAAAATAATCACATCTGTTGACCATTTCATGAAAACATAAACAATGTTTAAGTATATAGAATTATGCTGTTGTAGGGACAGACAAGGCAAGGCACCTAAGATAGCACTGAAGACAGGGAAACAGTCCTATATTGTTGCAACTGGATTCAGAGGGCATTGCTTCTGTTGTAATCAATTAATCCCCTGAAACTCAAGTTTAGGTAGTTTCAGAATTGTGTACCCAACATATAAGGGATGGGGCTCAGAAGTTTACAGTCTGCAGAAGTTCAAAAAAGCAGTATATGTTTCTGATTTTTCCTCTGTTCTGGGCAAGTTAAATTTTCAAGGACACCTGGGAGGAGGAGAGCTTTTTATTCCCTTTCTTATTTTCCCCCTGCCAGCTGTTACAACGGAGCCCAGTTGGTAATTTTTTTATCTTAGAAATGTGGCCATTTCTGTGAAGCCCCAGCTGAAGGCCAGAGGACTTGTTCACATATTTTGTGAAAAACTAGTTAGGGGTTGTCCAGCTTAGAAGTACTGAGTTTTTTAGCCAGTGGCCAAGTATAACAGGGCAATACAAAAAGAGAAAGTTTATCTACATTGAACTCTTTATAGAAACTCTATGCTGAAAGTTCTAAAGTCAGCCATGGTGAAGACTTCTGGAGAAGGACATTTAAGACTTTTCTGTGGGCCTGGTACAGAGGGGGAATACGGGGAAGGTGGGGCTGAGAGAAGCTCCGAGGATCTGAGAATGAGGAAAAATAGAGATGTAAAAGAATAATTGGAAAGGTGTTTGGGAATTTCCTAGCAAAAAACTTGAGCAGTAGAACAGGTAGAGCAGAGCAGAAAACGGGAGTGAGTATCCCAAAATCCTGTGAGGGACTTTAAATTTTAGTAACCTGATTTCAGTGATGACAAAGCAACTTTAATGGCCATTTATATTACATCTTGGATAAGGGTCTGAGAGCTCTCCTCAGCTTGTTTGAGCTTTGGGTTAGCTGGAAAGAGGACCTGGTGGGACCCGGTGTGGGCACTGACAGGAAGAGAGAGGAGTGAGTGGGTGGAGGGGTACCTCAGTACCTGCTACCTCACAAGCGGGCAATTGTCTGAGAACTGGTGGAGGTTTGGGATTCTGATCTAGTAATTGGAGGGGAGAAATCACGTTGCTGAGGTGGGAGTGACAGCAGAGAGTCTGGAGCAGAAGGCTGAGGATAAAAATCTATTGGAGAAGCATAGTTCAGGATGTGAATGAAGGAGGGAAAGGGCTTGCACATAGGGGAATCTCCTTTCACCCTTTTGAGCACTTGCAGAAGTTAAAAAGGTCACGCAAAATTTGAGGATCTAGAGACCCCTCTGGGGGCCATCCTTTTTCTGTTGTTTACTTGGTAATATGGCCAATGCTGTGTACTGAATTTGATGAAGTATTGGGGTTCCATCAGGCAGCCTCTGTATGCTCACATCTCCATGACATACAGAAGAAGTCGGTTTTTCCCCCACACAGCCGTTACTGTTTGTGGCTTTGATAGTTTCCCGGGCAAACAAGTAATCTAGGCTAGCCAACCTGCATCTGGCTCGCGTGTCCCTACATCCATAATGTTTGTTTCCATTATCTATGGTACAGAAGGGATTTAATGGTATTTTAGTGGGATTTTCTTCATCAGGGATATCCCAATAGAAAAAACCTATGGCCAGGTGACAAATGTCTGGGTGGAGAGATGGCCACCAGGTCCCTAAGGGGGATGTATGTGAGATAGATTATACACTTTTCCAGTAAGATTTGTGATCAGCCATCGCTGCTTAAAAGGCTGATGAGGGTTAGGACTACTTGTGGCCAAGGGGAGAGTATATAACCTTATCCACATGGCGAATACACAATTTGAAACTGTTACCAGTCTTTTCCAGTTTCCAGAAAGATTCTGGACAAGGAGCAGGCTTGAGATGAGAGGCATGGATCCAAGAAGTGATTCTCTATACCTTTACCACTGTAGGTGTTATAAGTAGCACCTGGTATGGTCCTTTCCAGCTGGGTTCCAGGGATGACACCTGATGTCATCTTACATACATGAAGTCTCTTATTTGATATGGATGTGGAATCCCCTGGTACACAGTTTGTTACGCAGTGGGCAGCTATTTTCACAGGTATCACTGAGTTCTTTCAAGAGCTTTAAGTCTGTCAAGCAAGAGGGTGTGGAAAGGATCCTTAGGTCTTACAGTTGGGCTTAGGACCCTTACTGGACGAGGGCCACCATAGAGAATTTCTCAGGGGGTAAGGTTACTCAAAGAAACAGAAGGATTTTTTCTTGCATGAAACATTGCATAAGTCAGGAGCACAGTCCAATCTTTTATGCTGGTCTCTAAGCTTAACTTCGTTAAGGTCTCTTCAATGGTTCTATTCATTCTTTCTACTTGTCCTGAACTCTGGGGTCTATAAGCACAATATAACTTCCAATTAATCCCCAGGTTCCCGGCTAACCCCTGACTTACCTGGGCCATGAACATCGGTCCATTATCAGATCCTATTACCAGCTTAGCTTCCTCCAATGGTAGAGAGGCTTAGTCAGCAGCAGGGGAATCACTTAGAGTGTGTTGTGTGTTAGGGGACGAGGGCAGGGGATAAGGAGAGGAGGAAGAGTCCAGTAGAGTCAAATCTTGTGACTCAGGGAAAACAGAGGGTGGAGGAGGGGGAAGAGGTGAGGGTTTGAGAGATCATGTGGGAAGGAGTATGAGCAGAGGCATGGGCAAGGAAAGGCTTCACCCATGGAGGAGGAGATTTGCAGAGGTCCTGCAAAGTTAAGATATATGGCTGTTGATCAGGATGGCTATGTGGCCCTGGCTGAAAGACAATATCTCTGACTTTTTAAATTAGTGGGAAGTAGAAAGATCTTTCTTGGGGCCATACGACTCCAAAGATGGGCCATTCTGAGGCACAGAGAGTCTGCCAGGTCCAGCGTTTTACTAAAAAAAGAAAGATTCTGAGCCCTTAAGCGGACTTTGGTTCAGTGATCAAGGGTCAGGGACAGAGGCATTGAAGTGCTCTGTCCCATAATGAAAGGTACACAAACAGTAAAAGCAAAGACACATAACACAGATAAGACAAGACCATAAAGACAGGCAATGGACATCCAACACTGAGACCAGGAATGCGTAGCCGGCAAAACCCGATAGGATGGCAATACCGAATCTAAAAGAAAATATCACTGAGTCGATGAAGCAATTGTTCCTTGATTCTCCGAGTCCTCTGCAGGGTCCACCAGGGAGGTGCCCTATGTCTCTGTGACACGTCTCTCAGCCACCGTCGGAGAGACCCCAGGCTCTTCATCGCCAGCAATTTTGCCAAGCCCTAACATGACACCTGAAACCAGAAAGAGGCGCCTTACTTGCTCCGAGAGGAGCCCGTTGGGGTCTCTCATCCGCCACTGCCGGAACTCGGTGGAACCTCAATATGTAAAGGTCAGGTGAGTGTTGGAGGAAGAGACTACCAAGAGACTGTCTCATGCAACAGCAAAGGGTTATTTTGGGTCCAGCTTGCTGGGGCTCACAGCTAACTTAAATAGATCAGAGAGCTCTGAGAACAGCTTATGCAGAGCTTACATACATTCCTTGGAGAGGGAAGGGAGGGAAGTTTACTGATGTGTAAGGGTGAGTGGGCGGTTCGCGTGACACCGAGTGAGGCAGTACATTCTGCAGTTTGGCAGTTGGGAACAGTACATTCTAGAACAAGATTAGCAAACATTTCTCAAGATTTCAACAGTGTTTTTTTAAGCATACAGAAAAACAGGAAATAGCAAGTACCTATTTTATTAACCTTTCACTACCGACTATCCCTTTTTGACTGGATGTTCCTTCTACATTAATTCATGCAAAGTACAAGGTCCTATGCCATTGTATATCGATTTATCTGAGACATCTCTGCAGAACGTAATTCAATGCTGCGTATCCCAATCAAGGGCCAAATGCCCTTCTGGCCTTCAAATCATACTTAGATTTCTTTTTTCATACATATATTACACCTATATATTCTTATACACATAGCAGGTTCCCAATACCATTATTCATCCAGCACAATGATTTCTAACCAAAATCAAACATGTTTTTAACCATAATCATACACTATTCCCTCAATCTAACTTTATAGAAGAGCAGGGAAAGAGTTGATTTTACAATACGGAAATGTAGGGAAACTTCCACCTGCTGATAACCTCAAAGGCCCATGCAGAAATGATCCCCGGAGAAGATGTAGGCAGCTATGAAGGACCTGAGAGACCAAAAGTCATCTTCCATGGCAAACAACCTAGTCAGGATAAAAGGTTGTGTCTGAATCAGATTCTCTTCTTAATGTAGAGAACATGGACCAAAACAGGCCTGTGTGGAGATCTATTCCTGGGTGCCTATGGTTGATATACCATTCTAACTTGTGAAAGTGTCACAGGAAGTAGGGGCAGCCTCAATCTCATGGGACCCTTGGACGTAACAGTTAAGACAAAGTGGTTGCCAAGACAGGGACCTCATTCAGTTCAGGAAGGAAGTGACCTCACCTCACTTCCATGGTGATGGAACTCTCTGAACTTTGGATCCAGGAAGCCAGGCACCCAGAACCAGTCCCAGGCCCAGTCCCTATGGTCTCACTTGTTTGGATTTACTAAATGCAGTCAGTCTTTCTTGGTACCTTCAGACGTGAGAAGGCCAAATGCCAGGAAAGCTCGGAAGCGGGGCTTCTCTTGAGAAAGTCGTTAGTGGCTCACCGTTGGCTCATGAGAAGTTCACAGAGTTTGCCAAGGAGACCAGATCTGAGACAGGACAGGCCATTTCGGGGGAACGTATTATGGCCTACAAGTCAGAGGACACTCCGGATAGTCAAAGACCTACTTAGGGGAAGGAGGTGCCTTTGTGGGTGTGGTTGTGGGTTTGTGGTTTTGTCTCATTTTCTGAGAATAGGTAGGACAGTCGGTTTGTTTCATTTGAAGTGGACTGTTTCTAGTAAGTCTTTTCACAGGGCGAGTGTTTCTATGTCTGTGTATTCCACTGTTTCCGTGGTTGTAGACATTAGAAAAGAGAATTCATCAATGGATGTGTCGTGTCTAGTAGAAAGCTTCTCAGCATTCATATTGCCCCGTTTATGAATGGACTGTAGCTTGCCTTATCGATGAGCAACACCTGCTACCTTCCTAAGTTTCTATTTTCGTCCTGAATTCCGGCCAATTTCAAGAATAGGCCCATGGTTTTGTGTCCAAGATATGTACCACCTCCAAGCTCTGTGACATGGCCATGTACTGGATAGCTGTAGGTGATGGCGAGCATCTCAGAAAACTCAGATATCAGTGTGACGAGGAAAGTCTCAGAGGAGAAACCCTGCTTTGGGCCTTTTGCTTACCTATTGTTCTGTTGCCCTGAATGTCAGGAAGTTCTTTGCATCTGGCCACCCCTTTGTGAAGCCTGAAGAAAACAGTTTTCAAATGGAAATGATTGGGCATACCTGTGGCTCTTTTCTTAAGTGCTTTGAAAAGGGATGTGACTGAATCAGCCCCCTGGCCCTGTGTGTGGCTGAGGCTTAGATTCTCAGCACCTGATGGATCTAAAGAAAGTTCCCATGTTTGCATCCAAAGGAAAAATGGAAGAAAGAGCAGCCATTGGGATGAAGTCTCTCGACTTCCTCTGTAAGGTTCCTGAACTCCATCAAGTGAAAATAGGGATCCTTTGGGTCAAATGAGTTCTTCAAAACCTGCAGAGGCTAGCCCATAGGTGCTTGGTTATTTCATGACTAAAATTCACATAAAGAATCTAAACCAAACAGTCAGTAGGCCTCAAATTGGAGAATTGGAGCGGTATTAATGGCAGGCCTATTTGATCACTCCTGGTTCACAGGATGGGTGTCCAGGCCACCTTTACTATAGGCAAATGAGGGTCAAAGGAGCTTATTTTGAACACTGTCTTGGTCTGCTCCCCTCATGGAAACCTCCAGCAAGATTATGATGAGTGTCAATATGAAAGAAGATGAGGGCCATATGGGAGTGTTCTTGTTTTAATTGTGGTAATTTGTGTGGTAGTTGGAAAAGATGACAGGGATCACCTGGGCTTGAACTCTGGTGTGATTCCCCTTAAAGAATGAGTTCTGGATCTGACCTCAGAGAAGTATTGTCGTGAGTTCTCTTGGGATTTTACTAGGCCACACGTGAGAATCGCCTTTGGAAACTGAGATCTAGGCCCAGGATGGCTTTCCACAGAGCTCGGGGATTCTGAGCCAGGATATCACATGATTTAATTCTTAAAGACTTGGCAGCCCTAGTTGAGAGTCCAAACACATATGGACCTCACATTGTACACCTCAATGTGTCTCGATTCATGTGACCTTTTGGCCAGTCTTTTGGAAGGCTTTTCTGTGAGTGTTCTCCAGAGCTTTCATTGAAATGAGCTTCCTCACCATTTAATGGTTCCTGAATTAATTGAAACCCACAGTGCCTCTAACTTCATTTTTGAAAAATGATTAGATTAATACCATAAAATTTTTGAAATTCCCATGACCAGGTGGCACTGGATAAACTTTGGATTTCCTGTTGCTGATCATGAGTGTACCAAAGAGTGCCTTGATTGACTGGTTTTTGTGAAAATGGTGTAGAACAGAGATGCCAGTAATTTGGAGCCTGCTGAGTAGTGGGCGTAGAGAAGTGGACTGTAGGTGTGTAAATAAATATTTTTGGTAGGACCACCTGGATCTTCCATTGGCTTCGAAAGACTTGCGACTGACATGGTGCAGGCAGGAGACCTTTATATGTAAAGGCATCTTGTCATATGGAGAGGTTTCAGGGCAATGTTCAGAATCAGGTTGCTATAGTCAAGGGGAAAGCTATGTAGGATAGAAGCCTGGTTCGTACATTCTCTTTGCGTCCCTGACCAACCACACATGACAGAACTCCCTCCAGCATTTTGTCCCATTTGAACTCCTTGTATTTCGTGAAGCAAATACCAAACTCCCAGTGCAGCAGTAAGAAACACCCTGGAAAGTGGAGGATCACCAAATGGCTTCACAGTCCACACGGAAAGACACTTAGCTCCCAGTGGCCACAGTTTACCTACAAAGAGAGAATTCAGAACTGCTCCCTCATGTTCATTAGAAAATAAGGACCATGTGCTCCAGGTCATAGAGATGCAGACCCAGATTTCATGGTGTCACTACAAACGAAGCTAAATCTCCTAACAATTACATATATTTCTTGTTCCCAACCTCAGAGGAAGTTTCTCAAGAAGTCTCAAGGCCAGCACAGCTCCATGTTTCTGGATTGTTTACCCTCTCCCTTACTTTTGGAAACTGTTCTACAACCTCCAGTGTTGTGAACTCCTGAGCATTTTCCATTCCACATATATATTAAGATTTTCTAACTCCTCTCCTCTAATTGTGTCTTACTTTTAGCGATGGTTATGTCAAAGCATTGTTCTGGATGAGAGAGGGAAGATTTTTGTGTATCACATTTTTGCATACACATTAGATTCATTTTCCTTTTTTCCATTTGAAATACTGAATCCCTGACACTAACCCATACCCTACTAGACTCTGACTACTAATCCTAATATCATGGAGAGAAAGAAACCTAACCGAATAGAAATACAGGCCTTTCATAGGAAGCATGGTGTATTCTTCTATTTGCCTTCTGCATTATCAAGAGTATGTGTTTTAAATCTAGTCAACTTTTCATTGTAATATTTCTCCATGATTTTTTAAAATTATCACATATATAAATTCCTGTCTCCCTTTCTCTGTATCCTATTCAGCACATGTATTTTTTTTATGCATATATATATAATATCCTACCTGGTATCACACGGACATTCTTGTGAGCTCCCTGATTTTGGAATATAAAATTGTGAGAACAGATGACTCTCCCTAAAAATGATGGGACTGAAAATTCAACCTATGGGTGAGCTTCCTAGTGAAAAACACTATACATAAATCCATGTTCAGTAAAATGAATATTTTTGGATATGTGGATGAATTATATTTCATGATGAATTTCGATTGGCATATATATTGCTAAATATTAATGTGTGTGTGTGTGTGTGTGTATGTGTGCATGTGTGTGTGTGTGTGTGTGTGTGTGTGTTTGTGTATTTTTTTTTAAATCTGGAAAAAAAAATATATATATATATATATATATATATATATATATATATATATTTTCTTCTCCAGATTTTAAAAAAATATGAAAAATATGTGTCTTATTATACACTCCCTAAATTCATTTATATTCATGTATGTGGGTTCAAAATCCAATCTTTACAAGATTATTTTCAGCAATATTTATATTCCTGTAATACATATTTGTTTCCTACTACTGAAAACTAAGTTCAGTAGGTGGTGCATACAAATCCTAATATTTCTACAGTACCTGACCCAGTTTAACATCAATGCAAGTAGATTGCTAAGGGACATGATGTGTATTTTGAAGTTCAATTTATTCAACACTGGTATATTACTATTTTATACTCAAAGAAAATAAAAAACTTGGGAATCAACCTAACCAAAGAGGTGAAAGATTTATACAATGAAAACTACAGAACCCTAAAGAGAGAGATAGAAGAAGATGTTAGAGGATGGAAAAATATGCCCTGTACATGGATAGGCAGAAATAACATCATCAAAATGGCGATATTACCCAAAGTTCTCTACAGGTTTAATGCAATGCCAATCAAAAACCCAATGGCATTTCTTGTAGAAATAGATAAAGTAATCATGAATTTCATATGGAACAACAAAAGACCCAGAATAGCGAAAGCAATTCTAAGCAGGAAGTGTGAATCCAGAGTTCAAACTGTACTACAAAGCAATAGTAACAAAAACAGTGTGGTACTGGTATCAAAACAGGCAGATGGACCAATGGTACAGAGTAGAGGACACAGAGACATATCCACAAAATTACAACTTTCTTATATTTGAAAAGGGGCCTAAAAGCATGCAATGTAAGAAGGATAGCATCTTCAACAAATGGTGCAGGGACAATTGGAAATTCATATGCAACAAAATGAAACGGAATCCCTTTCTCTCACAATGCATAAAAGATAACTCAAAATGGATCAAGGAGCCAGATATAAAATCAGAGACACTGCGTCTGATAGGAGAAAAAGTTGGCTACGATGTACATACTGTGGGGTTGGGCTCCAAATTCCTTAATAGGACACCCATAGCCCAAGAGTTCATAAAAAGAATAAACAAATGGGACTTACTTAATCTAAAAAAGTTTTTTCTCAGCAAGAGAAACAATAAGAGAGTTAAATAGAGAGCCTACATCCTGGGAACAAATTTTTACCCCTTACACTTCAGATAGAGCCCTAATATCTAGAATATATAAAGAACTCAAAACAATTAAACAATGAGATAACAAATAACCCAATCAACAATGGGCCAAGGATCTTAACAGACACTTCACAGAGGAGGACATACAATCAATCAACAAGTACATGAAAAAATGCTCACCATCTGTAGCAGTCAGAGAAATGCAATCAAAACCACCCTAAGATACCATCTCACTCCAGTAAGATTGGCAGCCATTATGAAGTCGAACAACAATAAGTGTTGGTGAGGATGTGGGGTAAAGGGTACACTTGTACACTGCTTGTGGGCCTGCAAATTGGAGAGTCCAATATGGAAAGCAGTATGGAGATTCCTGGGAAAGCTGGGAATGGAACCACCATTTGACCGAGATATCGCCCTTCTCAGACTCTTCCCTGAGGATCTTAATAGAGAGCAGTATAAGGATACTGCCACATCGATGATCATAGTGGCACAATTCACAATAACTAGACTGTGGAACCAAACTAGATGCCCTTCAATAGACGAATGGATAATAAAAATGTGGCATCTATACACAATGGAGTATTACACAGCACTGAAAATGACAAAATCATAGAATTTGCAGGGAAATGAATGGCATTAGAATAGATTATGCTAAGCGAAGCTATCCAATCCTTAAAAAACAAATGCCAAATGTTTCCTTTTATATAGAGAGAGCAAATTAAGAACAGAACAGGGAGGAAGAACATGAGAAAAATATTAAAACTAAACAGAGATGAGTGGGGGGAGAGAAAGGGAGAGAGAAGGAAAATTATATGGAAATGGTAGGAGACTACTCAATGTTACACAAAATTACATATAAGAGGTTGTGAGGCTAAAGAGGGGAAAACAAGGGAGAGAATTAAACAACAGCAGATGAGGTAGAGAGGGAAGATGGGAGGGGAGGGGGAATAGTAGGGGATAGGAAAGGTAGCAGAATTCAACAATAACTAGTATGCTATTATGTAAAAACGTGAGTGTGTAACTGATGTGATTCTGCGATTTGTATTTGGGGTAAAAATGGGAGTTCATAATCCAATTAAGTCAAATGTATGAAAGATGATATATCATGAGCTTTATAATGTTTTGAACAACCAAAAAAAAAGAATTGAATTTCCAATATTTGAGTCATATAACAACTTTATTTTTTAATAAAATTGTCTTTTATTTGTTATCTTACTTGCTGGTATCTGCCTTTCAGTTTTAAAAAACTATGTGCTTTAGCCATTCATCCATGTAGTATGTAACAGAAAATTTTGAGTGTCTCCATATAACCAGATTGGCAAGGCATCAAGGTTTCCTTCACAAACAAGGTGAAGGCTTTGCCATTAGAAATTTAATATTCTGCAAAACAATTTTTTTTTAACTTTCCAATTAAATTTCCAAAAAAAATTAGAAAAAAAAGAATCTAAACCCCACAGTAAGAAGGCCTCAAAGTGGAGAAGTGGAGCATTTACGGCAGGCCTATTTGATCACTGCTGGTTCACAGGAAGCGTGTCCAATCAACCCTGATGTTAGGCAAATGAGGGGCAAGGGAGCTTATTTTGGGCACTGGTTTGGATGTGCCCCTCATGGAAAACTCCATCCAGAGGTTATGATGTGTGTTTATATGGAAGAAGATGAGGGCCATGTGGGAGTGTTTTGGTTTTAATTGTGGTCATTTGTGTGGTAGTTGGAAGAGATGACTGGGTCCACCTGGGCTTGAACTCTGGTGGGATTCCCCTTAGAGAATGAGATTTGGAACTAACTTCAGAGAAGTATTGCCATGAATGTTGTTGGGATTTCAGGAGGCCACGCATGAGAGTCGCCCTTGGAAACTGAGATCTTGGCCCAGAGAGGCTTTCCAGAGAGCACTGGGAATCTCAGCTAGGATATCACAGGTTTTATTCTGAAAGACCTGGCAGCCATCGTTGAGAGTCAAAACACACATGGACCTCACATTGGAGACCTCAATGGGCCTGGCTTCATGTGACAATTTGGCCACTCTTTGGGAAGCCTTGCCTGTGAGAGATCTCCAGATCCTTCATTAAAATGAGCTTCCTCAACATTTAATGGATCCTGAATGAATTGAAACCCACAGTACCAACAACTTCATCTGTGAAAAATAGTTAGATAAATACCATGAATTTTTAGAAATTCTCATGACCAGGTGGCACTGGAGAACCTTTGGATGTCCTGTTGCTGATCATGAGTATACCAGACAGTGCCTTGATTGACTAGGTATCATGAAAATGGTGTAGAACAGAGACGCCAGTAAGTTGGAGCCTGATATGTAGTGGGCCTAGAGCAGTGGTGTGCAGGTGTGTGATAAAACATCTGTGGTGGGGCCTGTGGATCTTCCATTGACTTTCAAATGCCTTGACACAGACACGGTGCAGCCAGCAGACCCTTCTATATAAAGGCATCTTGTTATATGGAGATTTTTCACGGCAATGTTTAGAATCAGGTTGCTATGGTCAAGGGGCAAGCTATGTGGGATAGAAGCCTAGTTGGTGCATTCTCATGCAGACACTGACCCACCACACGTGACAGAACTCCCTCCAGCACTGTGTCCCACTTGAACTCCTTGTATTTCGTGAAGCAAATACCAAACTCCCAGTGCAGCAGCAAGAAACACAATGAAAAGTCGAGGATGACCAAATGGCTTCACAGTCCACATGGGGTGACACTTAGTCCCCGTGGCCACAATTTAGCTACAAAGAGAGAATTTAGCACTGCTGCCTCATGTTCATTGGAAAATAAGAAACCATGTCCTCCTGGTCACATAGATGCAGACCTAGCTTTGATGGTCTCACTACATCGGAAGTTAAAGCTCCTGAAGACAACATATATTTCAAGTGCCCAAGCTCAGAGGCAATTTCTCAAGAAGTGTTTAGGCCAGCAGATCTCCATGTTTGTGGAGTGTTTACCATGTCACTTACTTTTGGAAACTGCTCTATCAACTCCAAGGTTGTGAACTCCTGAGCATTTTCCATTCTAAATATATATTCACAGATTTTCTAACTCTTCTCCTCTAATTCTGACTTACTTGGGGCAAAGGGAATGTCAAGTCATTGTTCTGGATGAGAGAGGGAAGATTGTTTTGTAGCACATATTTGCACACACATTGGATTCATTTTCCAATTTTCTGTTTGAAATACTGAATCCCTGACACTAACCCATACCCTACTAAACTCTGACTACTAATCCTAATATAATGGAGAAAAATAACCCAAACAGAATAGAAATACAAGCATTTCAGAAGAAGCATGGTGTATAGTTGGAATTACCTTTTGCATGATATAAGGTAGGAGTTATAAATCTAGTCAATTATTTGTTGAAATAATTTTCCATGTGTTTTTAAAGTTAAGAAAAATGTGAATTCCTGTCTCCCTTTCTCTGTAGCCTATTAAGCAAATGTATTTTTATATGCACAAATAGAATCCTACCTGGTTTCACATATACATTCTTGTGAGGTGGCTGACTTGGCAGATACAAATTGTGAGAAGAGATCACTCCTCCTAAACGCTGTTTTAACTGAAAATTCAACCCATGGGTGAGCTTCCTAGATGAACAACACTATACACATATTCATGTTCAGTAAAATGAATATTTTGGGATATGCGGATGAGTTATTTTTCATGATGAATTTCAATTGGCATATATATTGCTACATTATAATGTGTGTGTTTGTGTGTCTATATATACATTATATATATATATATATATATATATATATATATATATATATATATATATTCTCCAGATTTACCAAAATATGAAATATATGTGTCTTCTTATACACCGCCTGAATTCATTCATATTCATATATGTGGATTTATAATCAACTTTTAAAAAGTTTATTCTCAGAAATATGCATCCACTGAAATAAATATTTGTTTCCTAGTACTGAAAACTAACTTCAGGGAAGGGTGCTTACAAATCCTAATATTTCTACAGTAACTGACCAAGTTTAACATCAATGCAAATAGATTCCTTTTGGATATGATGTGTTTATTAAAGTTCATTTTAATCAAACCTGGTACGTTATTATTTCTTCAGTTTATAGACATCATAAATTATATCCTTTCATTCACAAGTTCACAAATTTATAAGCATTTGGTTCACTTTCAATCACTTCCTCCTTCAGAACACTTATATTTCTCCATGTTTCTTGACTGGTCTTTTCACTAGACTTCTTTCTAAAGACATTATTTTCGATTCCATAATCATTTTTGAAGCAAAACTCACACACTATTTATGATAAATGGTAACCCTAATATAACCATTAGATATATAAGTGGTTGGAATGAATGTATGTATATCAATAAATGATTTCCTCTATTTTTTCAGATATCAATACAATCCATTATTTAAATTTGGAACCAGTCATATAATTTATTCACAGTATGGTCTATTAATGAATCATCTCTATATTCATCAACACAGGGTAAGCCGATTAGTATCCCCAGTACTAATTTATATCTTTTCAAAATATTTCCCCCAGAAATGGTGGAAGAAATACTCATGTCACCTGATCTTCATATACATATTATCACAGTAATATTCTGGACACAAAATGCGAAGGTCACCCTTATGATTGTACCAAAGCCTCAATGGAATGTGAACATGGATTACTAAATATATCCATGTCCAGGTTGCCTAATGCTCTCAAATGTCAATCTTATTGGTGACTACAAATTGGTTTCTTCTTAAGATTATGTATTCAACCTCAACCCTGTTGAAAATGTCTAATCCTATCACGTTATACTTTGCCTGATTTCCTAATGTCTCTATTGATGTCTGCTTTCCTACATATTTTCCCCAGTTCATCATTGTGCCTGACTCTTCACATATGGTGTCATTTATATTCACTCTCTAACCAAAACCCTATTGCTAAAGAACATTTGGTCCAAATCCTAGACTCACTCTTCCTTCTAAACCTACTGACTATCTTCCTAATCCTACACACAATCCCTTTTTGACTGGATGATCTCTTCTACATTTAATCATCTGAGGTACAGGGTCTTATGCCATTGTATATCAATTTAACTGAGACCTCGGTGCAAAACATAACTCAAGCTAAGGATCCCAATCAAGGGTCCAAATCCTTCTGGGCTTCAAATATTACCTAGATTTCTGTTTTCATACTTATGTTCTACCTCTATATTCTTATAAATATCGCTGGTTCCCAATACCATTATTCATCCAGCAGAATGATTTCCAACCCAAATCGAACATGCTATTAATCCTAACCATACAATGTTCTCTCAATCTCACTTTACAGAAGAGCAGGGACAAAGTTGGTATTACAATACAGGAAGTTAGGAGATCTTCCAACTGCTGAGTACCTCAAAATCCATGCAGAAATGATCCCTGGAGAAGATGCAGGCAGCTATGAAGGACCTGAGAGAACAAAAGTCATATTCCATGGCAAAATACATGGTCAGGATGAAAAGATGTGTCTGAGTCAGCCTCTCTATTCTTTATGTAGGGAAGATGGACCAAACCAGGCCTGCGTGGAGAGCTGTTCCCAGGTGACTATGGTTTCTATACCATTCTAACATGAGAAAGTATCACAGGAAGTAGGGCAGCCTCCATGTCAGGAGACAATAGGAAGAAACTGTTAGGACAAAGTGGTGGCCAAGACAGTGACCTCATTCATTTTCTGAAGGTAGTGACCTCACCTCACTTCCTTGGTGATGGAGCTCTCTGAATTTTGTGATCCAGGAAGCAAGGCACCCTGAGCCAGTCCCAGTCCCAGTCGCAGTGGGCTCATTTCTTTGGATTTTCCAGGAACACAGTCAGTCTTTCTTGGTACCTACTGATGTAAGGGTTGCCAAATACCAAGAAAGCTCTGAAGAGGGGTCTTTCCAGAGAGGATAGGAATTGGCTCACCACTGCGACCTTACAACTTCACAGATTTGACCAAGGAGACCAGATCTGAGACAGAAAGGCCATTTCTGGGGAACATTGTATGTCCTACCAGTCAGAGGACATTCCAGATAGTCACAGACCTACTTGGAAGAAGGAGGTGCATTAGTGGGTGTTGGTTTGTGTTTGTGGTTTTTTCACATGATCTGAGAATAGGTAAAAAAGGAGGTTTGTTTGGTTTGGAGTGGACTGTTTCTAGTAAGTCATTTGACAAGGAGACTGTTTCTGTGTCTGTGTATCCCATTGTGTTTTTCTTTGTAGATATTAGAAAAGAAAATAGCTCATTGGGTGTGTCCTGTCTAGTAGAAAACTTCCCAGTGTGCATCCTTCCCAATTAATGAATGGACTGAGGCTTGCCTCATCCATGGGCAACACCTGCTATCTACCTAATTTCTCATTTTTTTCCTGAATTCTGGCCACTCTCAAGATTAGTATCATGTATTTTTGTACAAGATACGTACCACCTCCAAGCTCTGTGACATGGCCATGTACTGGATAGCTGAAGAGAATGGCGAGCATCTCAGAAAACTCACATATCAGAGTAACCAGGAAAGTCTCCTAGGAGAAACCCTGCTTGGGGGCTTTTGATTACCTATTGTTCTGTTGCTCTGAATGTCAGAAAGGTCTTTGCCTCAGGCCAAACCTTAGTGAAGCCTGAAGAAAAGAGTTTTCAAATGGAAATGAATGGGAATCACCTGTGGCTTTTTACTTTATTGCTTTGGAAAAAGATTTGTCTGAATCAGCCTCTTGGCCCTGTGTGAGCCTGTGGTTTAGATTTTCAGCACCTGATGGGTCTAGAGAAAGATCCCATGTGGGCATTCAAAACCAAAATGGAAAAAAGATCAGTCATTTTGGATGAAGCCTCTCGCCTTCCTCTGTAATATTTCTGACCTCCATCAAGTGAGAATAGGGATCATTTGTGTCAAATGAGTTCTTCAAAGCCCTGCAGAGGCTGGACAATAGGTGCTTGCGTTTTCTCATGACTCCAATTCACACAAAGAATCTATACCCCACAGTCAGTAGGCCTCAAATTTGAGAAGTGGAGCAGTATTAACAGCAGTCCTATATGATCACTTCTGTTTCACAGGAATGTTGTCCAGGCCACCCTGACTTTAGGCAAATGAGGGGCAAGGGAGATTATTTTTGACACTGTCTTGGGCTGTGCCCCTCATGGAAACCTCCAGCTAGAGTTTATGATTAGTGTCTATATAAAAGAAGAAGAGGGCCCTGTGGGAGTGTTTTGGTTTTAATTGTCATCATTTGTGTGACAATTGGAAGAGATGCCTGGGTCCACCTGGGCTTGAACTCTGTTGTGATTCCCCTTAGAGACTGAGTTGTGGAACTGAACTCAGAGAAGTATTGCCATGAATTGTGTTGGGATTTTTGGAGGCCACGCATGAGATTCGCCATTGGAAACTGAGATCTAGGCCCAGGGTGACTTTCCACAGAGCACTGGGAATCTCAGCCAGGATATCACAAGATTTTATTTTGAAAGATTGTCAGCCATAGTTGAGAGTCAAAACACACATGGAATTCACATTGTAGACCTCAATGGGCCTGGCTTCATGTGACCTTTTGCCCACTCTTTGGGAAGCCTTGCCTGTGAAAGTTCTCCAGAGCTTTCATTGAAATGAGATTCCTCACCTTTTAATGGTTCCTGTATAAATTAAATCCCACAGTGCCTCCAACTTCATTATTGAAAAATATCTAGATACATACCATGAATTTTTTGAAATTACTATGACCAGGTTGCACTGGAGAACCTCTGAATGTCCTGTTCCTGATCATGATTGTACCAGACAGTGCCTTGATTGACTGGGTTTCATGAAAAAAGTGTAGAACATAGATGCCAGAAAGTTGGAGCCTGCAGACTAGTGGGCCTAGAGCAGAGGAGTGTAGGTGTGTGAAAAAAAACATTTGTGGTGGGGCCACGTGGATCTGCCATTGGCTTAGAAAGACTTGTGACTGACATGGTACAGCCAGCAGACCCTTCTATGTAAGGACATCTTGTTATATGGAGAGGATTCCTGCCAAAGGTCAGAATCAGGTTGCTATTGTCAAGTTGAAAAGCTATGTGGGATTGAAGCCTCACTGGTGCATTTTACTAACCCACCACACGTGAGAGTACATCCTCCAGCACTGTGTCCCAGTAGAACTCCTTGTATTTCGTGAAGCCAATACCAAACTCACAGTGCAGCAGTAAAAAACACCATGAAAGTGGATAATGACCAAATGGCTCTACAGACAACACAGTTAGATACTTAGACCCCAGTGGCCAAAGTTTACCTACAAAGAGAGAATTCAGCACTGCTGCCTCATGTTCACTAGAAAACAAAAAAACATGTCATCCAGGTCACATAGATGGAGACCCAGAATTGATGGTCTCACTACAAAGGAAGCTAAAACTCCTGACAACAATATATATTTTAACTGCCCGACCTCAGAGGCAGTTTCTCAAAAAGTCATTGGGCCAGCAGAGCTCCATGTTTGTGGAGTGTTTACCCTCTCCCTTTTTGTAACCCGTTCTACCTCCTACAAGTTTGTGAACTCCTGAGCATTTTTCTTTCCACATATGTATTCACAGATTTTCTAACTTTTCTCCACTAATTGTGTCTTATTTGGGGCGAAGGTAATGTCAAAGCATTATTCTGGATGAGAGTGGGAAGATTTTTGTGTAGCACATATTTGCATACACATTAGATTCATTTTCACATTTTCCATTTGAAATACTGAATCCCTGACACTAACCCATACCCTACTAGACTCTGACTACTAATCCAAATATGATGGAGAAAAAGAAACTTAACAGAATAGAAATACAGGCCTTTCATAGGAGGCATGGTGTATACTTGGACTTGCCTTCGGCTTTATCAACGGTATGTGTTATAAATATAGTCAACTTTTCATTGTAATACTTCTCCATGAGTTTTTAAAATTAACACATATGTAAATTTCTGTCTCCCTTTCTCTGTAGCCTATTCATCACATGTATTTTTTAATGCATCTTTAGAATTCTACCTGGTATCACATGTACATTCTTGTGAGCTTGCTTATTTTGGAAGATACAAATTGTGAGAAGAGATCACTCCCTCTAAATACTGATGGAACTGGAAATTCAACCTATGGGTGAATTTACTAGATGAACAATATTATGCATAAATAAATGTTCAGTAAAATGAATATTTTTGGATACGTGGATGATATCTATTTTATTATGATTTTCGAATGGCATATATATTGCTACATTTTAATGTCTGTGTATGTGAGTATCTATCTATCTATCTATCTATCTATATAGATATAGATATCTACTCTTTAGATTTTCCAAAATATGAAATATATGTGTCTTATTATACACTTTCTAAATTTACTCATGTGTGTGTATGTGGATTTATAATCAAATTTTCACAAAATAATTCTTAGAAATATTCATCCACCTTAAATACATATTTATTTCCTAGTACTGAAAACTAAATTCAGTGAATGGTGCATACAAATCGTAATATTTCCACAGTGACTGACCCAGTTTCACATCAATGCAAGTAGACACCTATGGGACCATGATGTGTATTTTGAAGTTCATTTTTATTCAACACTGATACATTACTATTTCTGCAGTTTATGGACATAATAGGATATATTCTTTCATCCACAATTTCACAAATTTATAGGCATTTAGTTCACTTTCAATCACTTACTACTTCCGAACACATGTATTCCTCCATGTTTCTTGACTGTTCTTTTCATGAGATTCTTTCCAAACACATTATTTTTGATTTCCATAATCATTTTTGAAGCAAAACTCAGACACTCTTCATGATAAACCATAATGCTAATATTACCATTAGATGTATAACTGGTTAGAATGAATTTATGTATATCAATATAAGATTTCCTATATATTTTCAGATATCAATTCAATCCATTATTTAAAGTTTGAACCAGTTATATTATTTATTCACAGTATGGTCTATTAAGGCATCATCTCTATATTCATAGACCGATGGTATACCTATTTGTATCCCAAATACTAATTTATAAGTCTTTAAAATATTGCTTTAAGAATATTGGAAGAAATACTCTAGCCACCTGATATACATATACATTTCATCACAGTAATATTCCTGACACAAAATGCAACGGACACACTTATGATTGTACCAAAGCCTATATTGAAAGTGAGCATGTATTACTAACAACATCCCTGTCCTGATTAACTAATGATCTCAAATATCATTCCTATTGGTGAGTACATATTTGTTTCTTCCTAAGATTAAATATTGAAACTGAACCCTGTTAAAAATGTCTCATCCTATCACTCACTTTGTACTTTGCCTGATTTCCTAATGTCTCTATTGATATCTGATTTCCTACACATTTTCCCCAGTTCATCACTGTGACTGACTCTTGAAATATGCTGACATTTACATTCACTCTCTAACAAAACCCCTATATCTAAAGAACTTTTGGTCCAACTCCTAGACTCACTGAAATGGGTTCTTCAAAGCCCTGCAGAGGGTAGCCCATAGGTGCTTGGGTTTTCTCATGACCCCAATTCACATAAAGAATCTATGCCCCACAGAGAGTAGGCCTCAAATTGGAGAAGTAGAGCAGTATTAATGGCAGGCCTATTTGATCACACCTGATTCACAGGAAGGGTTTCCAGGCCACCCTGAATTTAGGCAAATAAGGGGCAAATGAGCTTATTTTGGACACTGTCTTAGGCTGCGCCCCTCATGGAAACCTCCAGCAAGAGGTTATGATGAGAGTTTATATTGAAGAAGATGAGGGCCATGTGGGAGTGTTTTGGTTTAATTGTGGTCATTTGTGTGGTAGTTGGAAGAGATGACTGGGTCCACATGGGCTTGAACTCTGGAGTGATTCCCCTTAGAGACTGAGTTCTGGAAATGAACTCAGAGAAGTATTGACATGAATTGTGTTGGGATTTTAGGAGGCCACACATGAGAGTTGCCCTTGGAGACTGTGATCTAGGCCCAGGATAGCTTTCCAAAGAGCACTGGGAATCTCAGCCAGGATATCACATGACTTTATTCAGAAAGACGTGGCAGCCATTTTTGAGAGTCAAAACACACATGGACCTCAATTGTAGACCTCAATGGGCCTGGCTTAATGTGACCTTTTGGCCACTCTTTGGGAAGCCTTGCCTCTGAGAGTTCTCCTGAGCTTTAATTGAAATAATCTTCCTCACCATTTCATGGTTCCTGAATAAATTGAAAGCCACAGTGCCTCCAACTTCATCCTTGAAAATTGGCTATATAAATACCATGAATTTTTTAAATTCCCATGAACAGGTGGCACTGGAGAACCTTTGGATATCTGTTGCTGATCACGAGTGTACGAGACATTGCATTGATTGACTGGGTTTCATGAAAATGGTGAGAACAGAGATGCCAGAAAGTTGGGGCCTGCTGACTAGTGGGCCCAGAGCAGTGGTGGGCAGGTGTATGATAAAACATCTGTCGTGGGGACACGTGGTTCTGCCATTGGTTTCCGAATGACTTGTGAATGACATGGTGCAGCCAGCAGAACCTTACAAGTAAAGGGACCTTGTTATATGGAGAGGTTTCAGCGCAATGTTCAGAATCAGGTTGCTATGGACATGGGTGCAAGCTTTTTGGGATAGAAGCCTGGTTGGTGCATTCTCCTGCAGACCCTCATCCACTACACGTGAGAGTACTCCCTCTAGCACTGTGTCCCAGTTTTTCTCCTTGTATTACGTGAAGCCAATACCAAACTCCCAGTGCAGCAGTAAGAAACACCATGAAAAGTGGAGTATGACCAAATGGCTTCACAGATCACATGGTTAGACACTTAGACCCCAGTGTCCTCAGTTTACTAACAAAGGGAAAATTCAGAACTTCTGCCTCATGTTCAATAGCATATAAGGAACCATGTCATCCAGGTCACATAGATGCCGACCCAGGTTTGGTGGTCTCAATACAAAGGAAGCTAAAGCTCCTGACAACAACAAATTTTTCAAGGGCCCAAACAAAGAGGCAGTTTCTCAACAACTCATTAGGCCACCAGAGTTCCATGTTTGTGGAGTGTTTACCCTATACCTTACTTTTGGAAATTCCACTACCACCTCCAAGGTTGTGAACTCCTGAGCATTTTCTTTTCCAGATATATATTCACAGACTTTCAAACTCTTCTCCACTAATTGTGTATTACTTGTGGCGAAGGAAATATCAAGGCATTGTTTTGGAGGACAGTGGGAAGATTTTTGTCTAGCAAATATTTGCATACACATTAGATTCATTTTCCTATTTTCCATTAGAAATACTGAATCCCTGTCACTAACCCATACCCTACTAGACTCTGACTACTAATCTTAATATGATGTAGAAAAAGAAACCTAACAGAATAGAAATACAGGCCGTTCATAGGAGGCATGGTGTATACTAGGACTTGCCTTCTGCTTTATCAAGTGAATGTGTTATAAATCTAGTCAACTTTTCATTGTAATACTTCTCCATGAGTTTTTAAAGTTAACACATATGTACATTTCTGTCTCCCTTTCTCTGTACCCTATTCATCTCATGAAATTTATTATGCATATTTAGTATCCTACCTGGTATCACACGTACATTCTTGTGAGCTTGCTGTTTTAGGAAGATACAAATTGTGAGAAGAGATCACTCCCCCTAAATACTGATGGAACTGAAAATTCAACATATGGGTGAATTTCTTAGATGAACAGCATTATACATAAATCCATGTTCAGTAAAAAGAATATTTTTGGATATGAGGATGATATATATTTCATGATGAATTTTGATTGGCATACATATTACTACATTTTAATGTCTGTGTTTGTGTATATATATATATATATATATATATATATATATATATATATATATTTTTTTTTTTTTTTTCCTCCAGATTATTCAAAATATGAAATATATGTGTCTTATTTTACACTCACTAATTTAACTCATGTTCCTATATGTGGATTTATAATCAAATTTTCACAAAATTATTCTCAGAAATATTCATCCACATGAAATACATATTTATTTCCCAGTACTGAAAACTAACTTCGGTGAAAGGTGCATACAAATCCTAATATTTGTACAGTAACTGACCCAGTTTAACATCAATGCAAGTAAAATCCTATGGGACATGATGTGTATTTTGAAGTTCATTTTTATTCAACACTGGTACATTACTATTTCTTCAGTTTATGGACATTATAAGATAATACTTTTCATCCACAAGTTAACAAATCTGTACGCATTTGGTTCACTTGCAATTACTTCCTGCTTCAGAATATATGTATTCCTCCATGTTTCTTGACTGTTCTTTTCATGAGATTATTTCCAAACACATTATTTTCGATTTCCATAATCATTTTTGAAGCAAAACTCCCACACTCTTCATGATAAACCATAATGCTAAAATTACCATTAGATGTATAACTGGTTAGAATGAACTTATGTATATCAATATAAGATTTCCTATATATTTTCAGATATCAATTCAATCCATTATTTAAAGTTTGATCAAGTTATATTATTTATTTACAGTATGGTCTATTAAGGCATCATCTTTATAATCATAGGCACAGGGTACACGTACTTGTGTCCCCAATACTAATTTATAAGTCTTAAAATGTTGCTTTCAGAAATGTTTGAAGAAATACTGTAGTCACCTGATATACATTTACATTTCATCACAGTAATATTCCTGACAAAAAATGCAACGGACACCCTTATGATTGTACCAAAGCCTAAATTTAATGTGAGCATGTATTACTAACAACATCCATGTCCTGATTAACTAATGATCTCAAATATCATTCCTATTGGTGACTACATATTTGTTTCTTCCTAAGATTATATATTCAAACTCAACCCTGTTAAAAACGTCTTATCCTATTACTCACTTTGTACTTTCCCTGATTTCCTAATGTCTCTATTGATATCTGCTTTCCTACACATTTTCCCAAGTTCATCACTGTGACTGACTCTTCACATATGCTGACATTTGCATTCACTCTCTAACCAAAACCCTATATCTAAATAACTTTTGGAACTATCCCTTTTTGTCTGGAGGATCTCTTCCTCATTCAGTCATCCAAGGTACAAGGTCCTATGCCATTGTATAACGATTTATTTGAGACAACTTTGCGGAAATAATTCAAAGCTAAGTATCCCAATCAAGGGCCCAGTGTTCATCTGGGTTTCAAATCTTTCCTAGATTTCTGTATTCATACTTATATTACACCTATATATGCTTGTAAATATCGGAGGTCCCCAATACCATTATTCATCTCGCAGAATGATTCCTAACCCAAATTGAACATGTTATTAACCCTAACCATGCACTGTTCCCTCAATTTAACTTTACAAAGACCAGGGACAGAGTTGGTGTTATAATACAGGTAGGTAGGGGATCTTCCACCTGTTGAGAACCTCAAGTTCCATGCAGAAATAAACCCTGAAGAAGATGTAGGCAGCTATGAAGGACCTGAGAGAGCAACAGTAATCTTCCTTGGTAAAATACCTGGTCAGGATGAAGCGATGTGTCTGAATAAGCCTCTCTTTTCTTAAAGTAGAGAAGATGCACCAAACCAGGTCTGTGTTGAGAGCTGTTAACATGTGCCTATGGTTGATATACCATTCTATCTTGTGAATGTGACACAGGAAGTAGGGGAAGCCTCTCTCTCGTGGGACCCTTGGAAGCAAATGTTAGGATAAAGTGGTTACCAAGGTAGTGACCTCATTCAGTTCCTGAAGGAAGTGACCTACCTCACTTCCTTGGTGATGGAACTCTCTGAACTTGGGATCCAGGAAGCCAGGCACTCAGAGCCAGTCCCAGTCCCAGTCCCAGTGGGTTCACTTGTTTGGATTTACCAAGGACAGAGTCAGTCTTTTTGGTACATACTGATGTGTGGATGGCTAAATGCCAGGAAAGCTCTGAAGAGGGGCCTTTCCTGAGAAAGCAGGTAGTGACTCACTGATTGATGCTGAAAACTTTACAGAGTTGGTAAAGGAGACCTGATCTGAGACAGGACAGTCCATTTCGAGGTTGCAGAGTAAGGCCCATCAGTCTGAGGACACTCTGGATAGTCACAGACCTACTTGGGGGAAGGAGGTGCCTTTGTGGGTGTGGGTGTGAATTTGTGTTTTTTTATCATGTTCTGAGAATAGGTAGGAAAGGCAGTATGTTTGGTTTGGAGTGGACTGTTTTTAGTAAGTCATTTGACTTGGCGAGTGTTTCTATGTTTGTGTATCCCACTTTTTCCGTGGTTGTAGATATTAGAAAAGTGAATGCATCAATGGATGTGTCCTGTCTAGTAGAAAGCATCTCAGCACACATCCTTCCCAATTTATGAATGGACTGTGGCTTGCCTTATATGGACAACACCTACTTCTTTCCTTATTTCCTGTTTTCTTCCTGAATTCTGGCCACTCTCCAGAATAGGCTCATGTTTTTTTGTCCAAGATATGGACCTCCGTCGAGTTCTGTGACATGGCCATGTACTGGATAGATGAAGGGAATTGGGAGCATCTCTGAAAACTCGGATATCAGTGTGACCAGTAAAGTCTCAGTAGAGAAACCCTGCTTTGTGCCTTTTGCTTACCTACTGTTCTGTTGACCTGAATGTCAGGAAGGTCTTTTCCTCAGGCCACCAGTTTGTGAAGCCTGAAGAAAAGTGCTTTCAATTGGAAATGAATGAGCATCACCTGTGGCTCTTTGCTTAATTGCTTTGGAAAGGGATGTGTCTGAATCATCCTTTCGGCTCTGAGAGAGGCTGTGGCTTTGATTTTCAGCACCTGATGGATCTAAAGAAAGATCCCATGTGTGCATCCAAAACCAAAATGGCAAAAAGATCAGTCATTGTGGATGAAGTCTCTTGCTTCCTCTGTTAGGTTCCTGACCTCCATCAAGTAAGTATAGGGATCCTTTGAGACAAATGAGTTCTTCAAAGCCCTGCAGCAGTGCTTGGGTTCTCACATGACTCCAAATCACATAAAGAATCTATACCTCACAGTCAGTAGGCTTCAAAATGAAGAAACAGAGCAGTATTACTGGCAGGCCTATTTGATCAATCCTGGTTTACAGGAAGGGTGTCCAGGAAACCCTGACTTTAGGAAAATGAGGGGCAAGGGAACTTATTTTGGACACTGTCTTGGGCTGCGCCCCTTATGGAAACCTCCAGCCAGAGGTTATGATGAATGTCTACATGGAAGAATATGAGGGCCATGTGGGAGTATTTTGGTTTTAATTGAACATATTATTAACCCTAACCATACACTGTTCCCTCAATCTAAGTATTCAGAAAAGCAGGGACAGATTTGGTCTTACAATACAGGAATGCAGGGGATCTTCCACCTGCTGAAAACTTCAAAGTTCCATGCAGAAATGATCCCTGGAGAAGATGTAGGCAGCTATGAAGGACCTGAGAGAGCAAAAGGCATCTTCCATGGCAAACAACCTGGTCAGGATGAAGGGTTGTGTCTGAATCAGATTCTCTCTTCTTAATGTAGAGGAGAGGCCTGTGTGGAGAGCTGTTCCCAGGTGACTATTGTTTCTTTACCATTCTAACTTGTGAAAGTGTCACAGGAAGTAGGGACATCCTCCATGTTATGAGACCTTAGGAAGCAAATGTTAGGACAAATTGGTTGCCAAGGCAGTGACCTCATTCAGTTACTAAAGGAAGTGACCTCACCTCACATCCTTGTTGATGGAACTCTCCAAATTTTGGTTCCAGGAAGCTAGGCACCCAGGCCCAGTCCCAGCACCAGTTCCAGTGTTCTCACTTGTTTGGATTTTCCAAGGACAGAGTCAGTCTTTTGTGGTACCTACTTATGTGAGAATGGCCAAATTCCAGAAAAATTCTGAAGAGGGGCCCTTCCGGAGAAAACAGGTAGAGGCTCACTGCTGGCTCCTGACAACTTCACAGAGTTGACCAAGGAGTCCAGATCTGAGACAGGACAGACCATTTCTGGGGAACATAGTATGGGCCTCCAGTCAGAGGACACTCTGGATAGTTCCAGACCCACTTGGGGGAAGGAGGTGCCTTTGTGGTTGTGGGTGTGGGTTTGTGGTTTTTTCTTTTGTTCTGAGAATAGTTAGGAAAGGGGGTGTGTTTGGTTTGGAGTGGACTGTTTCTAGTTAGTCCTTTGACAAGGCGAGTGTTTTTAGGTCTGTGTATCCCACTGTTTTCGTGGTTGTAGACATTAGAAAAGATAATGCCTCAATGGGTGTATCCTCTCAAGGAGAAAACTTCCCAGCATTCATCCGGCACAATTTATGAATGGAGTGTGGCTTGCCTTATCAATGGGCAACACCAACTATCTTCCTACGTTCCTGTTTTCTTCCTGAATTCTGGCCACTCTCCAGAATAGGCTCATGATTTTGTGTCAAATATATGTACCACTTCCAAGCTCTGTGACATGGCCATGTACTGGTAGCTGAAGGGAATGGCAAGCATCTCAGAAAACTCAGATATCAGTGTAGCCAGTAAAGTCTCAGTGGAGAAACCCTGCCTTGGGCCTTTTGATTACCTATTGTTATGTTGCCCTGAATATCAGGAAAGACTTTGTCTCAGGCCACCCCTTTGTGAAGCCTGAAGAAAACAGTTTTCACATGGAAATGAATGGGCATTACCTTTGAGTTTACAATAAAACCTTCACAGATTTGGCTCTCATTAAGTTAAAAATACTTTTAGATTGTATCTCAGTGTAAAAAGTAACATGGAACTGTACATATCTTATTGATAACAAGTCCAATTATAGAACACAAATGATATACATAAATCTCCAACACTCCAACATGTTTTTCTTTTAAGCCTAGAATTACCATACAACCTTAGAACACCAGCTTGATACAATGGTCTTTGCAAGCTTCTACCTTACAGACTTGTATACCTGGAAGATATGAACACATTAACACCACAATTACATTGATGTTTTTGTATTAAACAAGTTTAGATTTTAAAGAAATAACATGGCACAATTTTATAAAAACAGTACTTGTTTTACCAGCTGTTTAATTTTTTAAGATTACTTGCTCAAAACTTACACATATAACCAAGTTACACACACCTTTTTTTATTATTTACTTAAACCCTTTTAATTACTTAATCATATAGACTCTCTTATCCAGAAACACGTTTTTCCTCTATTATATCTATATCTAGAACCTTTTAGTTTCTCTTTTCCATCTACTAACCTCTTTCTGTTCACATTTCAATACAATGCTTTTCAATTTCTGAATTTAAGCAGATTATTTTATAGACATCTACATTTTATTAGGGCCTTTGTGAAAACCTAGAAAACTTATTGGCCTAATTTTAAAGACATCTTTATTTTTATCTGTTTACCCAATTTGAATTAAAACATATGAATCACGTGAATCAAAGACATTTGGATACATTTTTAAATTTTTCATGAGCGCTCCTCATCTGTCAATTGTCATATCCCTGCATGATATATGGACATACACACATACAGACATACCAACATACAACACGTAACACAAATGTAACACATAACACAATAGTAAAGGCCTTGTAGCTTTTTTCAGGTGAAATCTCCATTGCAATGCTGAAAACTCCAGAGTCGATCAAAAATAGAACTGATCAGAAAACATTAACCCATCAGCAGAATCAAGATCATGAGCTCAAAAAAAAAAAAAATTACAGAATCTAAGAATAGCAAGAGTCCTAAAAATGATGACTGGCCAGTAATTAGTAAATACCATATTATATACTTTTTTGGTTAGGTCTAGTTTGAGTTCAGGTAAAAAGACACATTTACTCTTTTTATCTGTCTCCTGCTGAGTGCTGCAGGCTTCTTTTATTTGCATATCAAAGTAAGTCCTGGCTGAGGTCTGGAAAACTGGAAAGACTGGAATTCTGAGAAGAAACCTCATGCCTAAGGCATTTATCTATAAGTCATAATTTCCAGGTTTGGATGTTGAAAATTTTGATGCAAGTTTAAGATGTAATTCTCAAAATTTTATTTCTTTAGATTTTTCTACACTAGAAAAACTTGCTCACACAAAACTGAAAATAGGATCATTTTTTGATAATATTAATGCCACCATCAGAAGAAGTTTCTATAGGATCATTAAGCCCCTTTCTTTGTTATGAAGTTTCTAATAGTATTAAGTTAAATTAAATTGGCTGAAAAATTTTTAAAAAGAACCACATGCTACCATGTGTATCCGAAATTAAGCTTTAAAAATTTCCAAGACTGTTGCTAATTAATGTCATTTCAATAAGCCAGACCAACGTTTTAATTTAGTACCATTTTTTAAAATCTTACACACTGATGGGAATAGATACCATATCATAATTTATTATCTCTTCCCAAGTTAATGCACTGATATATCTAGTGAAATTTTTTCAGGCTGTCTAGTTCAAAATTAAAACTCTTTATTTTTTTTTTACCCTAAGTATTTAAGTTTCCTAGCATGAACTACCTGAAATCAAACTAAACAATTGTTTAAACCCAACTTTTAACTGTAAGATAGTGCAATGCTTTAGAAACCCATTTAGATACCAGATGGTTAAAATAAAAAAATCATTTCTAGATACACATTCACCCTAGATCATCCCCAAGAAACAATCTATAATATCAACATATTAATGCATTCATTGTCCCTTTTGTTAAGTAAACAAAGGTGGAGAAATCCTTAAAGTGCACATAAGGAATAAGGGAGTTCCCCACAGCAAAATGGATCTGGCAGCTGCTGGGAGTCCCTTAGCCTCACCATTTACTTACAGGATTAGTTCCTCTGGTTTGCTTTGACCGCAGGCACCAGGCATATTCTATGTCTCCCAACTTTGCAGTAGTCAGCTCCCAAAAATTTCATTCTCTGCTTCAGTTGTTTTGAGTGCTAGGCTTCCCCAAGAGGGCAGAGTGGGGTTTATTTAAAGTCCCCTCTGGGGTGTCAAAATTTATGACTGAAGGCTTGGTTCCCATCCCAAAGCCAATTAATGCCAATTTAATAATGAGGACAGGGTTTTGAGAAAAGTTTAAGCGAGATATCAAAGTTATTAGACCCCAGACATTTGCCTCTGCAGTGGGCATGCTCAATCCAACTACGGGAAGAAAAGAAATCACTGCTTCCGTAATCTTGCTTAACAAAGGGGAGTAAAGTTTATCAAAGTTCTTTAAAGCACAGCTAAGAGAGGTGAAAAGGTGAGAACAGAAAAACTGGCGGTTCTATTGACTATTGGTCCCTCACAGGAGAAGCATTAGTTTAAAATTTAGCTAAAGTAACTTCCACATATGTAATGCAGGTTGGAACTCGGGACTCTGCATCGGACCAAACAATGCCATCACATTTAACAGAAACACAGATAAAATGACACACAAAGACCATCATGCAGCTCCCGTTTGTTCACAACCCCAAGATCTACAATCTTGTGACTCAGAGAGAATGGAGGGAAGAGGGGGAGGAGTAGAAGGTTTAAGTGATAGGATCCTGGGTGAAGGGGTCGGATTGGAGGCAGGGACCAGGAATGGCTTCAAGGACAGAGGCATGGAATGGCTTTGTCCCATAATGAGAGTTTCTCAAACAGAGACAAGGACAATACAAACGTGACACAAACATGTACACACAGTTAACATTTAACACGAGTTCAGAAGTAAAGATTAGAACCTAGTAACTGGCAAAACCTGATGGGTTAGACCACAAAGACAGACAGTGAATTCAACCTGAGAGAAAAAAGTAGTCAGCAAGATATGATGGGTTGCCAGCAGAGTCACCTAATGTGGGCTCATTCGCCCCTCCTCACCTAATGAGAGCACATCCGTCACTCCCCGAGTCCTCCAAGGCATCCCTTGCAAGGACATGGCCTGTGGCTTTAGGACACGTTTGTCCACCACTGACAGGGGGAACTTACGTTCTCCGCTGGAAGCCACTCTGCCAACCCAAACCAAAAACGGAAAAATGGAACCTGAACAAAAAGCTCTGAGTGATCACAAGGAAAAATGAAAAGAAGCGCCTTACTTACCTCCAGAGGGGTCTGTTGGCGTGTCCTTGTCCTATGCTGCGTGATTCCCGGCCAACGCACCAAATGTAAGGGTCCGGTGAACGTCGGAGGAAGAGACCACCAAGAGAACGCGGCTCATGGAACAGAAAAAGGCGTTCATTGAGGATCCAATCCAGCATGCTGGGGCTACGTGGTCACTTAAGAAGGGAGAGCAGCCCAGAGCCCCGAGCAGGGGTTGAGCAGTGCTTAAGTACACTTTTTGGGGAGGGCGGGACTTTACATATATCACAGTCTCCTTTAAGAAATCAACATACATCGCAGAAAAATCAAACAACAATTCCTAAACATGATTAGTTCATTCATTGGCAGGAACAGGCCAGGCGGGAGTGATAGGTGAGTTCTAAAGCGAGGTACACATTCAAACAGATTGGTTTAGGCCTTGCGATGCCTATGTGCCAGGCGACAAAGGGTCCTAGGTTATTAAACAACCAGGCGGTCAGGGGGGAATATTTACTGGGCAGTCCAGAATTGTACTATAAGCTACAGGAATTTCAGGTTTTGCATGTAGCATAGGAACTTAACAATACCTGGTCCTTTACATTTTAACTCAGGCCTTGCAGCTTAGAAACTTTACAAAACCCGGTCTTTTACACTTCAACTTTTACACTTTAATTTCAATTTATTTTACCCTTTCAGATCACTCCTGGTGCACAAGAAGGGTGTCCAAGCCACCCTGAATTTAGGCAAATGAGTGGCAAGGGAGCTTATTTGGGACACGGTCTTGGGCTGTGCCCCTCATGGAAACCTCCAGCCAGATGTTATGATGAGTGCCTTCATAGAAGAAGAGGAGGGCCATGTGAGAGTGTTTTGGTATTAATTGTGGTCATTTGTGTGACGGTTGGAAGAGATGACTGGGTCCACCTGGGCTTGAATTCTTGTGTGATTCCCCTTAGAGACTGACTTCTGGAACTGAACTCAAAGAAGTATTGCCATGAATTGTGGTGATATTTTAAGAGGTCAAGCATGAGAGTCGCCCTTGGAAACTAAGATCAAGGCCGAGGGTGGCTTTCCACAGAGCACTGGGAATTTCAGCAAAGATATCCCATGATTTTATTCTTAAAGACTTGGTAGCCATAGTTGAGAGTCAAAACACACATGGACCTCACATTGTAGACCTCAATGGGCCTGGCTATATCTAACCTTTTGGCCACTCTTTGGGAAGCCTTGCCTATGAGAGTTCTCCAGAGTTTCATTGAAATGAGCTTCCTCAACATTTAATGGTTCTTGAAACCCACAGTGCATACAAACACAATAGAAATACAAGCAGTTCAGAAGAGGCATGGTGTATAGTTGGACTTGCCTTTTGCATTATGTAGGGTAGGTGTTATAAATCTAGTTAATTTTTAATTGAAATAGTTCTCCTTGTGTTTTTAAAGTTATAAATATGTGAATTCCTGTATCCTTTTCTCTGTAGCCTATTCATCACATGTATTTTTATATAAACATATTGAATCCTACCTGGTATCACATATACATTCTTGTGAGGTGGCTGACATGGCAGATACAAATTATGACAAGAGATCACTCCTCCTAAACGCTATTGGATCATAAAATTCAGCCTAAGGGTAACCTTTCTAGTTGAACATCATTATTCATAAATCCATGTTCAGTAAAATTAATATTTTTGGATCTGTGGACGATATATATTTCATCATGAATTTCAATTGGCATATATAGCCACTTTATAATGTCTGTGTGTGTTTTGCTCTTTGCTTAATTGCTTTGGAAAGAGATGTGTCTGAATCAGCCTCTTGGCCCTGTGTGAGGCTGTGGCTTAGATTCTCAGCACCTGATGGATCTAAAGAAAGATCCCATGGGTGCATCCAAAACCAAAATGGCCAAAAGAGGAGTTATTGTGGATGAAGACTCTCACCTTCCTCTATAATGGCCCTGACATCCATCAAGTGAAAATAGGGATCCTTTGGGTCAAATGAGTTCTTTAAAGCCCTGCAGAATTTAGCCCATAGGTGCTTGGGTTTTCACATGAATCCAATTTACATAAAGAATCTAAACCCCACAGTCATTTGGCCTCAAATTGAAGAAGATAAGGGGCATGTGGGAGCATTTTGTTTTGAATTGTGGTAATTTGTTTGGCGCTTGGAACAGATGACTGGGTCCACCTGGGCTTGAACTCTGGTATGATTCTCCTTAGAGACTGAATTCTGGAAGTGACATCAGAGAAGTATTGTCATGAATTGTGTTTGGATTTTACTAGGCCATGCAACCTAGATCTCAGGTATTAATTGTGGTGCAGGGAGATCTAGTTGCAGGGTGGCTTTGCCCAGAGCACTGGGAATCTCAGCCTGGATATCACATGATTTTATTCTGAAATTCTTTAAAGCCACAGTTGAGAGTCAAAACACACATGGACCTCACATTGTAGACCTCAATGGGCCTGACTTCATGTGACCTTTTGGCCACTCTTTGGGAAGACTTGCCTGTGAGTGTTCTCAAGATCTTTCATTGAAATGAGCTTCTTCAACATTTAATGGTTCCTGAATGAATTGAAACCCACAGAGCCTCCAACTTTATCCTCAAAAAATGGCTTGATAAATACCATGAAACTTTTGAAATTCCCATGACCAGGTGGCACTGGAAAACTTTTGGATGTCCTGTTGCTGATCATGAGTGTATCTCACAGTGCCTTGACTGACTGGGTTTCATGAAAATTGTGTAGAACAGTGATGCCAGTATGTTGGAGCCTGTTCATTAGTGGGCCTAGAGCAGTGGTGTGAAGGTGTGTGATAAAACATGTGTGTTGGGGCATGTGGATCTGCCATTGGCTTCCAATTGCCTTGTGACTGACAGGGTACAGCCAGCAGACCCTTATATGTAAAGGCATCTTGTTATATGGATAGGTTTCTGGGCAATGTTCAGAATCAGGTTGCTATGGACAAAGGGGCAACCTATGGGGGACAGAATCCTGGTTGGTGCATTCTCATGCAGACTGTGTCCCTCCACACGTGACAGAACTCCCTCCAGCACTGTGTCCCAGTTGAACTCCTTGTATTTCATGAAGCAAATACCAAACTCCCAGTGCACCAAGGAGTAACACCACGAAAATTGGAGCATGACCAAATGGCTTCACAGTCAACCCGGGGAGACACTTACACCCCAGTGGCCATAGTTTAACTACAAAAAGAGTATTCAGCACTGCTGCCTCATTTTCATTGGAAAATTAGAAACAATGTCCTTCAGGTCACATATTTGCACACACAGATTTGATGGTCACACAACAAAGGAAGCTAAAGCTCCTGACAACAACATGTATTTTAAGAGCCCAACCTCAGAGAGTTTCTCAAGAAGTCTTTACACAAGCAGAGCTCAATGTTTGTGGAGTGTTTACCCTGTCCCTTACTTTTGGAAACTCCTCTACCACCTACAAGTTTGTGAACTCCTGAGCATTTTTTATTCCTGATATGTATTTACAGATTTTCTAACTTTTCTCCTCTAATTGTATCTTACTTGGAACTAAGGTAATGTCAAGGCAATCTTCTGGATGAGAGTGTGAACATTTTTGTGTAGCACATATTTGCATACCAATTAGAGTCATTTTCCATATTTCCATTCGAAATACTGAATCCTTGACACTAACGCATACCCTAATAGACTCTGACTACTACTCCTAATATGATGGAGAAAAATAACACAAACAGAATAGGAATACAAGCAGTTCAGAGGAATCATAGTGTATAGTTGGACTTGTTTTTTGCATGATTAATTGTAGGTGTTATAAATCTAGTCAATTTTTAATTGAAATAGTTCTCCATGTGTTTTTAATGTTAACAAATATGTGAATACCTATCTCCCTTTCTCTGTAGCCTATTCAGCACATGTATTTTTAAATGCACATATAGAACACTACCTGGTATCACACCTACATTTTGTGAGGTGGCTAATTTGGCAAATACAATTTGTGAGAAGTGATCACTCCTGTTAAACTCTGTTGGAACTGAAAATTTAACCTAGGGGTGTGTTTCCTAGAAGAACAACATTATACATAAATACATGTTCTAAAAGAAATAATTTTGCATCTGTGGAGGATATATATTTCATGATAAATTTGATTGCTAATTTATTGTCTGTGTGTGTTTTTTTGTATATATATATATATATATATATATATATATATATATATATATATACACTCTCCAGATTTTTCAAAATATGAAATATATGTGTCTTATATACACTCCCTAAATTCATTCATGTTCATGTATATGGATTTATAATCAACTTTTCACAAGATCATTCTCAGAAATATTCATCCACCTGAAATACATATTGTTTCCAGTACTGAAAACTAACTTCAGTTAATGTTGCATACAAATACTAATACTTCTACAGTAACTGACCCAGTTTAACATCAATGCAAGTACATTCCTATGTGACATGATGTGTATTTTGAAATTCATTTTAATTCAACACTGGTACATTACTATTTCTTCAATTTATGCACATCATAGGATATATATTTCATCCACAAGTTAGCAAACTTATAGGCATTTGTTTCACTTTCAATCACTTCCTCCTTCAGAACACATGGATTCTTCCAGGTTTCTTGACTGGTCTTATAATGAGACTTCTTTCGAAATATATTATTTTTGATTTCTTTTATCACTTTTGAAGCAAAACTGACACTCACTTCATGAAAAACCATAACTATAATATCACCATTAGATGTATAACTGGTTGGAATGAATGATTTTATAACAATATAGTATTTTTTATATATTCTCTTATATCAGTTTATTCCATTACTTAAAGTGGAACCAGTTATATTATTTATTCACTATATTGTCTATTCATGCATTATCTCTATATTCATAGACACAGGGTACACCTCTTAGTACCCCCAATACTAATTTATTAGTCTTCTAAATATTGCTCCCAGAAATGGTGGAAGAAATACTCATGTCACCTGATCTACCTATGGATGTTATCATAGTAATATTCTGGACACAAAATGCAAAAGTCACACGTATGATTGTACCAAAGCCTAAATGGAAACTGAACATGGATTACTAAAAACATCCATATCCAGGTTGCCTAATGCTCTCAAATGTCAATCCTATTGGTGACCACATTTTTGTTTCTTCCTAAGATTATATATTCAACCTCAAAACTGTTGGAAATGTCTAGTTTTTTCACTCACTTTATACTTTGCCTGATTTCCTAATGTCTCTATTGATATCTACTTTCCTACATATTTTTTCCAGTTCAACATTGTGACTGACCCTTCACATGTGCTGACATTGACATTCACTCTCTAACCGAAACCCTATTGCTAATGAACTTTGGTCCAAATCCTATACTCTATCTTCTTCCGAAACATACTGACTATCTTCCTGATCCTATCGACTATCCCTTTTTGAGTGGATGTACTCTACTACATTCAAGCATCTGAGGTACAAGGTCCTATGCCATTGTATATCGATTTTTCTGAAACATGTATGCAGAACATAATTCAAAGCTACGTGTCCCAATCTATTGCCAAATGCACTTCTGAGCTTCAAATCTTACCTAGATTTCTGTTTTCATACTTATATTTAACCACTATATTTCTATATATTGCAGGTTCCCAATAACCTTATTCATCCCGCAGAATGATTCCTAACCCAAATCGAACGTGTTATTAACCCTAACCATACACTGTTGCCTCAATCTAACATTACAAAAGAGCAGGGACAGGGCTATTCTTTCAATTAGGGATGTAGGTAATCTTCCAACTGCTGAGAACCTCAAAGTTCGATGCAGAAATGATCCCTGGAGAAGATGTAGGCAGCTATGAAGGACCTGCATGAGCAAAAGCCATCTTCCATGGCAAACAACCTGGACAGGATGAAGGGATGTGTATGCATCAGACTCTCTCTTCTTAATGTAGAGAAGATGAACCTAACCAGGCCTGCGTGTAGAGCTGTTCCATGGTGTCTATTTTGATATACCATTCTAACTAGTCAAATTGTCACAGGAAGTAGGGGCACCCTCCAACTCATGGAACCATTGGAAGCAAGTGTTAGGACAAAGTTTTTGCAAGGCAGTGACCTCATTCAGTTGCAAAGAAAGTGACATACCTCATTTCCTTGGTGATGGAACTCTCTGAAATTGGGATGCAAGAAGCCAGGCACCAAGAGCCAGTCCCAGTCCCAGTCCCAGTGGGCTCACTTGTTTGGATTTACCAAGTACAGAGTCAGACCTTCTTGGTACCTACTGATGTGAGGATGGCCAAATGCCAGTAGAGCTCTGAAGAGGGGCCTTTCTTGAGACAGCAGGTTGTGGCTAACAGCAGGCTCCTCGCAGAATAACAGAGTTGGCCAAGGAGACAAGATCTGAGACCAGACAGGCCATTTCGAGTGGAACATAGTATGGCCCACCAGTCAGAGGACACTCCAGATAGTTAAAGACCTATTTTTGGGAAGGAGGTGCCTTTTTGGTTGTGGGTGTGAGTTTGCGGTTTTGTTTCATGTTCTGAGAATAGGTAGGAAAGGTGGTTGGTTTGGTTTGGAGTCGACTGTTTCTAGTAAGTCTATAGACAAGGCGAGTGTTTCTATGTCTGTGTAGCCACTGTGTCCGTGGTTTTAGACATTAGAAACGAGAATGCATCAATGGAGGTGTCCTGTCTAGTAGAAAGCTTCACAGCATTCATCCTGCACAATTGATTAATGGACTGTTGCTTGCCTTATGGATGGGAAACACCTACTAACTTCCTAAGTTGCTGTTTTCTTCCTGAATTCTGGCCACTCTCCAGAATAGTATCATGGTTTATTGTCCAAGATATGTACCACCTCCAAACTCTGTGACATGGCCATGTCCTTGATAGCTGAAGGGAATGGGAACATCTCAGAAAACTCAGATATCAGTGTGACCAGTAAAGTCTCAGTGGAGAAACCCTGCTTGGCTCCATTTGCTTATCTATGTTTCTGTTGCCTTGAATGTCAGGAAGGTCTTTGCCTCAGGCCACCCCTTTGTGAAGCGTGAAGAAACAGTTTTCAAATGGAAATGAATGGGCATCACCTGTGGCTCTTTGCTTAATTGCTCTGGAAAGGGATGTGTCTTAGTCAGACACTAGGCCCTGTTTGAGGCTGTGGCTAAGATTCTCAGCTCCTGATAGATCTAAAGAAGATCCCATGTGTGCATCCAAAACCAAAATGGCAAAAAATCTTTCATTGTGGATGAAGTCTCTTGCCTTCTTCTGTTTGGTTCCTGACCTCCATCAAGTGAGAATAGGGATCCTTTGGATCAAATGAGTTCTTCAAAGTCCTGCAGAACTGCTTGGGTTGTCTCATGATGCCAAATCACATAAAGAATCTATACCTGACAGTAAGTAGGCCTCAAATTGGAGAAGCAGAGCAGCATTTATGGCAGGCCTAAAGCAGTTGTGTGCAGGTGTGTGACAATACATCTGTGGTGGGGTCATGTGGATCTTACATTGGCTTCCAAATGGCTTGTGACTGACATGGTGCAGCTAGCAGAACTTTGTATGTAAAGGCATCATGTTACATGGAGAGTTTTCAGGGCAATGTTCAGAATCAAGTTCCTATGGTAAAGGGGGCAAGCAATGGGGGATAGAAGCCTGGTTGGTGCATTCTCCTGCAGACCCTGACACACCATACGTTACAGGACTCCCTCCAGCATTGTGTCCCAGTTTAACTCCTTGTATGTCATGAACCAAATACAAAACACCCACTGCAGCAGCAAGAAACACCACGAAAAGTGGAGGATGACCAATGATTATCCCCCATTGGCCACAGTTTAGTTACAAAGAGTGAATTCAGCACTGCTGCCTCCTGTTCATTGGACAATAAGAATTCATGTCCTCCAGGTCACAAAAATGCAGACCCAAGTTTGATGGTCTCACTACAAAGGAAGCTAAAGCTTCTGAAAACAACATATATTTCAAGTACCCAACCTCATTGTCAGTATCTCCAGAAGTGTTTAGGCCAGCAGAGATCCATGTTTGTGGAGTTTTACCCTGTCCCTAAGGTTTGGAAACGTCTCTTCCACCTCAAAGGTTGTGAACTACTGAGCATTTTCCATTCTACGTATGTATTCACAGATTTTCTAACTCTTCTCCTCTAATTGTTTCTTACATGGGGCGTGGTTATTTCAAGCCATTGTTCTGAATGAGAGTGGGAATTTTTTTGTGTGTAGCACGTATTTGCATACACATTGGATTCATTTTCCAATTTTCCATTCGAAATACTGAATCCCTGACACGAACCCATACCCTACTAGACTCTGACTACTAATTCTAATATGATGCAGAAAAGTAACACAAACAGAATTGAAATACAAGCAGTTCAGAGGAGGCATGGTGTATAATTGATCTTGCCTTTTGCATGATAAATGTCAGGTGTTATAAATCCAGTCTATTTTTAATTGAAATAGATCTCCATGTGTTTTTAAAGTTAACAAATATATGAATTCCTGTCTCCCTTTGTCTGTAGCCTATTCAGCACATGTATTTTTATATGCACATATCAAATCCTACCTGGTGTCACACCTACATTCTTGTGAGGTGACTGACTTGGGAGATACAATTTGTGAGAAGACATCACTCCTCCTAAACGCTGTTGGAACTGATAATTCAAATAATGGGTGAGCTTCCTAGTTGAAAAACATTATACATAAATCCCTGTTAAGAAAACTGAATATTTTTGGATCTGTGATTGATGTATATTTCATAGTGAATTTAGATTTGCATATATGTTGCTACATTTTAATATCTGTATGTGTCTGTGTGTGTGTATACACACACACACACACACACACACTCTCTCTCTCCAGATTTTTCAAAATATGAAATACATGTATCTTATTTACACTCCCTAAATTCATTTATGTTCAAGTATGTGGATTTATAATCAACTTTTCACAAGATTTTTCTCAGAAATATTTATCCACCTGAAATACATATTTGTTTCCTAGTACTGAAAACTAACTTCAGTGAATGGTACATACAAATCCTGTTGATAGCCACAGCCAAGGGTCTCCAGTAAATACCATATGTACTACTGCACAACCTAAGGCAGGCATGGTCCCTAAGCCACATGCTCGTTGTTTAAACAGAGAGGGGGAGATGTTGAGAGCCACAGCCAAAGGGGCCCCAGGAAACCTCCAGCTGCCAGCAAACTTCCAGCTGCCGGCTGATGATTGGCTCCACAGCGGCCCCAGCAACATCTAGCTTATTGGCTCCTCTGCGGTGATGCTCATTGCAGATGCTCATTGAGCTGTTTCCCCGCCCTTTCAGACTGCCAGTGGATGATTGGCTGACAGAGGCCCCAGCAACATCTAGCTGATTGGCTCCTCTGTGGTGATGCTCAATGGGATGTTTCCCTGCCCTTTCAGACAACGGAGCTGCTCATTGGTGGACTTTTTTGGCTCCGCCCATGTGACCCAGCCAATCGGCCTCAAAAGGAGGAGGCTTGTGGTTGAGGGAGAGGCTTGTGGGAAGACTGGTGGCAGTTGGGCTCTGAGGGTTTTTCCTGAGAAGCTGTTTTGTTTGGCTTGTGTGGTTCTAAAAATAAAGTTTGTTTCTTTTGACAATTGGCTCCTGAATTGTGCCCAGCCAGACTGATGATAATCATGTAAAATGTTGATTTTAAATCGCATACATGAACTTGAATGAATTTAGGGAGTGTATAATAAGACACATACATTTCATATTTTGGAAAATCTGAAAAATCTGGTATATATATATATATATATATATATATATATATATATATATATACACACACACACAACAATAAAATGTAGCAATATATATGCCAATCGAAATTTATCATGAAATATATATCATCCACATATCTAAAAATATTCATTTTACTGAACATGGATTTATGTATGATGTTGTTCACTAGGAAGCTCACCCATAGTTTGAATTTTCAGTTCCATCAGTATTTAGGGGAAGTGATCTATTCTCATAATTTGTATATTCCAAAGTTAGTGAGATCACAAGAATTTACGTGTGTTACCAGGTAGGAGTCTATATATGCATAAAAATATACATGTTCTAAAGAGGCTACAGAGCAAAGGAGACAGGAATTTACATATGTGTTAACTTTGAAAACTCATGGAGAAATATTACAATGAAAAGTTGACTAGATTTATAACACATATCCTTGATAAAGGAGAAGGAAAATCCAAGTATACACCATGCCTCCTACTAAAGGCCTGTATTTCTATTCTGTTAGGTTTCTTTTTCTCCATCATTTTAGGATAGTAGTCAGAGTCTAGTAGGGTATGGGTTAGTGTCAGAAATTCAGTATTGCAAATGGAAAATAGGATAATGTATCCAATGTGTATGCAAATATGTGCTACACAATAATCTTCCCACTCTCACCTAGAACAATGCCTTGACATTACCTTTGCCCCAAGTGAGACACAATTAGAGAAGAAGAGTTAGAAAATCTGTGAATACATATCTGGAATGGAAAATTCTCAGGAGTTCTCAACCTGGGAGCAGGTAGAGGAGTTTCCAGAAGTAAGGGATTGGGTAAACACTCCACAACCATGGAGCTCTGCTGGAAAAAAGACTTCTGGAGAATCTGCCTCTGAGGTGTGGCACTTGAAATATATATTGTTGTCAGGAGCTTTGTCTTCATTTGTAGTGAAACCATCAAAGCTGGGTCTGAATCTATGTGACCTGGAGAACATGGTTTCTTATTTTCCAATGAACCTGAGGCAGCAGTGCTGAATTCTCTCTTTGTAGGTAAACAGAGGCCAGTGGGCCAAAGTGTCTAACCATGTGGACTGTGAAGCCATTTAGTCATCCTCCAATTTTCATGGTGTTTCTTGGTGCTGAACTGGGAGTTTGGTATTTGCTTCAAGAAATACAAGGAGTTCAACTGGGACACAGTGTTGGAGGGAGTTCTGTGACATGTGCTGGGTCAGAGTCTCCAGGAGAACGCACTAACCCGGCTTCTATCCCACATAGCTTGCCCCCTTGACCATAGCAACCTGATTCTGAACATTTCCCTGAAACCTCTCCATATAACAAGATGCCTTTGCATATAAGGGTCTGCTGGGTGCACCATGTTAGCTAAAAGCCATTTGGAAGTCAATGGCAGATCCACGTGGCACCACCATAAATATTTTATCACACACCTGCACACCACAACTCTGGGCCAACTACTCTGCAGTCTCCATCTAACCGGCATCTCTGTTCTACACCACTTTCATTATACCCAATCAATCAAGGCACTGTCTGGTACACTAATGATCAGCAACAGGACATCAAAGGTTCTCCAGTGCCACCTCATCATGCGAATTTCAAAAATTTCATGGTATTTATCTAGCCATTTTACAAGGATGAAGTTGGAGGCATTGTGGGTTTCAATTCTTTCAGGAATCATTCAATGTTGAGGAAGCTCATTTCAATGAAAGTTCTGGAGAACTCTCACAGGCAAGGCTTTCCAAAGAGTGGCCAAATAGTCACATGAAGCCAGGCCAATTGAGGTCTACAATGTGAGGTCCATGTGTGTTTTGACTCTCAACTATGTCTGGCAAGTATTTCAAAATAACATCATATGATATTCTGTCTGAGATTCCCAGTGCTCTGTGTAAAGCCACCCCGGGCCTAGATTTCAGTTTCAAAGCACGACTTTCATGGGTGTCCGCCTAAAATCCCAACACAAATCATGGCAATACTTCTCTGAGGTCAGTTCCAGAACTCAGTCTCTAAGAGGAATCACACCAGAGTTCAAGCCCTGGTGGACCCAGTCATCTTTTCCGACTGCCACATAAATGACCACAATGAAAACCAAAACACTCCCAAATGGCCCTCATCTTCTTCCATATAGACACTCATCATAACCTCTGGCTTGACGTTTCCTTGAGGGGCACAGCCCAAGACAGTGTCCAAAATAATCTCCCTTTCCTCTCATTTGCCTAAAGTCAGGGTGGCCTGAACACCCATTCTGTGAACCATGAGTGATCAAATAACCCTGACTTTAATACTGCTCTGCTTCTCCAATTTGAGGCCTACTGTCTGTGGAGTATAGATTCTTAATGTGAATTGGAGTAATGAAAAAACCCAATAACCCATTGGCTACACTCTGCAGGGTTTTGAAGAACTCATTTGACCCAATAAATCCCTATTCTCATTTTATGGAGGTCAGGAACCTTACAGAGGAAAGTGAGAGACTTCATCCTCATTGACTGCTTTTTGGGCCATTTTGGTTTTTGATGTGCCTTATGGAATGTTACATATTTTTTTTTTTTTGGTTTTAGTGCCTTCTGGAATATTACATAATTTTTTTCTTTAGACATTATTGCCAGAGTTCCTATCTTCATCCCAGTGCAGGTGAAATCAAAGATAATACCAATCTACAGCTTCTGCAATAGCCATCCCTTTACTGCTTGCAGAACTTGCCTGGACACATTGTGAACTCACCTAAATGCATTGTGAACTATCTGTTGGTGCAGCGACTTGTGGTAGTGTTGGGGTATATTTGCTGATGATGTCATCGGTGGTACAATTTTTCCAAAAGGAGCCATCAATTGGCTTGGTGTATCTTCCTCCCTTCTGCGTGTCATGATCGTCCAGCTAAAATTTGGGGGGCCAACAGAGGTGAGGCAAAGAACCTCACCCACCCCCGCTGGTACAAAGACCTCTCCACAGGTGTGGCTCTATACTGGACGGGTAGTCAGTGACGGGTAAGATCCAATTGCAATGGTACCAACTTAACGGGTAAAGACCATATGTACTATTGGACAACCTAAGGCAGGCACGGTCCCTAAGCCACATGCGTGTTGTTTAAACAGAGAGGCGAAGATGTTGAGAGCCACAGCCGAAGGGGCCCCAGCAAAATTCCTGCTGCCAGCAAACTTCCAGCTGCTGGCTGATGATTGGCTCACAGCGGCCCCAGCAACACCTAGCTGATTGGCTCCTCTGCGGTGATGCTCAATGGGCTGTTTCCCTGCCCTTTCAGACCACAAAACTGCTCATTGGGGGACATTTTTTGACTCCACCCACATGACCCAGCCAATCGCCCTCAAGAGCAGGAGTATTGTGGGAGGCGGAGAGAGGCTCCTGTGGGAGGGAGAGGTTTTGGGAAGCCAGTGGTGGCAGTTGGGGCTCTGAAGGTTTTTCCTGAGAGGCTGTTTTGTTTGGCATGTGTGGTTCTAAAAATAAAGTTAGTTTCTTTTGACAAGTGGCTGCTGATTGTGCCCAGCAAGACTGCAGCATTATCCTAATATTTCTACAATAACTGACCCAGTTTAACATCAATGCAAGTAGATTCCTGTGGGAGAGGACATGATGTGTATTTTGACGTTCATTTTTATGTAACAGTGGTACATTACTATTTCTTCAGTTTACGCACATCATAGTATATATATTTGATCCACAAGTTCAAAAATTTATAGGCATTTGTTTCACTTTCAATCACTTTCTGCTTCAAAACACATGTATTCCTCCAGGTTTCTTGACTGGTCTTTTCATGAGACTTCTTTCCAAACACATTATTTCCGATTTCCATAATCACTTTTGAAGCAAAACTCACAAATTCTTCATGAAAAACCATAATGCTGATATAACCATTATATATATTACTGGTTGGAATGAAGGATTGTATATCAATGTAAGATTTTCTGTATATTTTCAGATATCAATTCAATCCATTATTTAAAGTTAGAACCAGTTATAATATTTCTTTACAGTATGGTCTATTCATGCATTATCTCTATAATTATAGACACAGTGTACACCATTTTTACCTCCAAAAATAATTGATACGTCTTCAAAATATTGCTCCCAGAAATGGTGGAAGAAATACTCATGTCACCTGATCTACATATACATTTTACCACATTAATATTCTGCACACAGAAAGAAGAGGTCAAACTTATGTTTGTACCAAAGCCTAAATGAAAAGTGAGCATGGATTACGGAAAACATCCATGTCCATATTGCCTAATGCTCTCAAAAGTTCATCCTATTGGTGACTACATGTTTGTTTCTTCCTAAGATTATATATTCAAACTCAAGCCTGTTGAAAATGTATAATTCTATCACTCACTTTATACTTTGCCTGATATCCTAATGTCAATTGATATCTGCATTCCTACTTTTTTCCCCAGTTCATCCTTTTGACAGACTCTCCACATGTGCTGACAATTACATTCACTCTCTATCCGAAACCCTATTGCTAAAGATCTTTTCATCCAAATCTTATACTCACTCTTCTTTCAAAACCTACCAACAATCTTACTAATCCTACAAATTATTTCTTTTTGACTGGATGTTCTCTTCAACATTCAATCAACCAAGGTACAAGGAATTATGCCATTGTATATTGATTTATCTGAGACATCTGTGCAGAATATAATTCAAAGCTAAGAATCCCAGCCAAGTGTCCAATGCAATTCTGGGCTTCAAATATTACCTAGATGTCTGTTTTCATACTTATATTTCACTTATATTCTTATAAATATCGCACGTTCCCAATACCATAATTCATCCCGCAGAATGATTCCTAACCCAAATGGAACATGTTATTAACCCTGACCATACACTGTTCTCTCAATCTAACTTTACTGAAGAGCAGGGACAGAGTTGGTCTTTCAATACAGAAATTAGGGGATCTTCCACTTGCTGAGAACCTCCAAGGTCATTAAAGAAATAATCCCTGGATTAAATGTAGGCAGCTATGAATGACATCAGAGAGCAAAAGTCATCTTCCATGACAAATAACCTGGTTAGCATGAAGGGATGTGTCTGAATCAACATTTCTTTTCTTAATGTATAGAAGATGGACCAAACCAGGCCTATCTGGAGAGCTTTTTTTGGGTGCCTATGGTTGATATACCATGCAAACTTGTGAAAGTTTCACTGGAAGAAGGGGCAGCCTCCAACTCATTGGACTTTGGAAGCAACTGTTAGGACAAATTGGTTGACAAGGCAGTAACCTAATTTAGTTCCTGAAGGAAGTGACCTACGTCACTTCCTTGGTGAAGGAATTCTCTGAACTTGGGATCCATGAAGACAGGTACCCAGAGCCAGTCCCAGTCCCAGTCCCAGTGGGCTCACTTGTTCAGTTTTACCAAGGACAGGGTCAGTCTTTCTTGGTACCTACCTATGTGAGGATGGCCAAAGGCCAGAAGAGCTCTGAAGAGGGACCTTTTCTGAGAAAGCAGGTAGTGGCTCACCGCTGGCTCCTGACAACTTCACAAAGTTGGCCAAAGAGACCAGATCTGAGTCAGGACAGGACATTTCGGGAGAACATTTTATGGCCCACCAGTCAGAGGACACTCTGGATAGTCACAGACCTACTTGGGGGAAGGAGGTGCCTTTGTGGGAGTGGTTGTGGTTTTGTGGTTTTGTCACATGTTCTGAAAATAGGTAGGAAATGTGGTTTGTTTGGTTTGGATTGGACTGTTTCTAGTAAGTCATTTGACATGTAAGTGTTTCTATGTCTGTGTATCCCACTGTGTCTGTGGTTGTAGACATTAGAAAAGAGAATGAATTAATTGGTGTGTCCTGTCTAGTAGAAAGCTTCCCAGCATTCATCCTGCCCAATTGATTAATGGACTGCGGCTTGACTTCTGGATGGGCAAAACCTTCTATCTTCCTAAGATCCTGTTTTCATCCTGAATTCTGGCCACTCTCCAGAATAGGCTCATGGTTTTGTGTCCAAGATATATACCACCTCCAAGCTCTGTGACATGGCCATGTACTTGATAGCTGAAGTGAATGGGGAGCATCTCAGAAAACTCAGATATCAGTGTGACCAGGAAAGTCTCAGTGGAGAAACCCTGCTTTGTGTCTTTTGCTTACCTGTTCTTCTGTTGCCCTAAATGTCAGGAAGGTCTTTGCCTCTGGCCACCCCTTTGTGAAGCCTGAAGAAAACAGTTTTCAAATGAAAATGAATGGGCATCACCTGTGGCTCTTTGCTTAATTGCTTTGTAAAAGGATGTGTCTGAATCAGCCTCTTGGTTCTGTGTGAGGTTGTGGCTTAGATTCTCAGCACCTGATGCATCAAAAGATAGATTCCATGTGTGCATTCAAAACAGAAATGGCAAATGAGTCTCTTGCCTTCCTCTATTAGATTCCTGACCTTCATCAAGTAAGAATCAGGATCCTTTAGTTCAAAAGAGTTCTTTGAACCCCTGCAGAAGTGCTTGGGTTTTCTGATGACTCCAAATCACATAAAGAATCTATACCTGACAGTCAGTAGGCCTCAAATTGGAAAAGCAGAACAGTATTAACTCCATGCCTATTTGATCAGTTCTGGTTCACAGGAAGGGTGTGTAGGCCACCCTGACTTTCGGCAAATGAGGGGAAAGGGAGCTTATTTTGGACAGTGTCTTGGTCTGCGCCCCTCATGGAAACTTCTAGCCAGAGGTTATGATTAGTGTCTATATGGAAGAACATTAGGGCCATGTGAGAGTGTTTTGGTTTTCATTGTTGTCATTTGTGTGGCGGTGGGAAAAGATGACTGCGTCCACCTGTGTTTCAACTCTTGTGGGATTCCCCTTGGAGACTGAGTTCTGAAACTGACCTTAGAGAAGTATTGCCATGAATTATGTTGGAATTTTCGGAGGCCACGCATGAGAGTCACCCTTGGAAACTGAGATCTAGGCCCAGGGTGGCTTTCCACAGAGCACTGGGAATCTCAGTGAGGATATCACTTGATTATATTCTGAAAGACTTGGCAGCAATAGTTGAGAGTCAAAACACACATGGACCTCACATTGTAGACCTCAATGTGGCTGGCTTTATGTGACCTTGGGCCACTCTTTCAGAAGACTTGCCTGTGAGAGTTCTCTAGAGCTTCCATTGAAATGAGATTCCTCAATATTTAATGGTTCCTGAATGAATTGAAACCCACAGTAACTCCAACTTCATCCTTGAAAAATGGCTAGAAAATACCATGAAATTTTTGAAATTTCCATGACCAGCTGGCACTGGAAAACCATTTGATGTCCTGTTGCTTATCATGAGTATACAAGACAGTGCCTGGTTTGACTGAGTTTCATGATAATGGTGTAGAAAAGATATGCCAGTAAGTTGGAGCATGCTGAGTAGTGGGCCAAGAGCAGTAGAGTGTAGGTGTGTGAAAAAACATCTGTGGTGGGGCCACGTGGATCTGCCATTGGCTTATAAATGGTTTGTGACTGACATGGTGCAGCTAGCAGACCTTTGGATGTAAAGGCATCTTGTTGTATGGAGAGGTTTCAGGGCAATGTTCAGAATCATGTTGCTATGGTCAAGGGGACAACTAAGTGTGATAGAAGCCTTCTTGGTACATTCTCCTGCCGATCCTGACCACCACACGTGACAGAACTCCCTGCAGCACTGTATCACAGTTAAACTCCTTTATTTCGTAAAGTAAATACCAAACTTTCAGTGCAGCATCAAATAACATGATTAAATGTGAAGGATGATCAAATGGCTTCACAGTCCACATGGGGAGACACTTAGCCCCCAGTAGCCCTAGTTTGCCTACAAAGAGAGAATTCAGTACTGCTGCCTCGTGTTCATAGGAAAATAAAAAAAACATGTCGTCCAGGTCACATAGATGCAGACTCAGCTTTGATGGTCTCACTACAAAGGAAGCTAAAGCTCCTGACAACAACATATATTTCAAGTGCCCAACCTCAGAGGCATTTTCTCAAGAAGTCTTAAGGCCGACACAGCTCCATGTTTGTGGTATTTACCCTGTCCCTTACTTTTGGAAACTCCTCTACCACCTTCAAGGTTGTGAACTCCTGAGCATTTTCCATTCCAGATATTTATTATGAACCCAAACAACAACAAGTGCTGGCGAGGATGTGGAGAAAAGGGTACACTTGTACATTGCTGGTGGGACTGCAAATTGGTGCAGCCAAATTGGAAAGCAGTATGGAGATTTCTTGTAGAGGTGGGAATGGAACCACCATTTGACCCAGGTATTCCCCTTCTCAGTCTATTCCCTAAAGACCTAAAAAAATGCTACAGGGACACTGCTACATTGATGTTCATAGCAGCACAATTTACAATAGCAAGACTGTGGAACCAACCTAGATGCACTTCCATAGATGAATGGATAAAAAATGAGGCATTTATACACAATGGAGTATTACTCTGCATTAAAAAATGACAAAATTTTTACAGAGAAATGGATGGCATTAGAGCAGATTATGCTAATTGAAGCTAGCCAATCCCTAAAACCAAATGCCAAATGTCTTTTTGATATAAAGAGATTAACTAAGAACAGAGTAGGGACGAATAGAATGAGAAGAAAATTAACATTAAACAGGGATGAGAGGAGGAAGGGAAAGGGAGAGAGAAGGGAAATTGCATGGAAATAAAAGGAGACCCTCAGGGTTATACAAAATTACATACAAGAGGAGGTGAGGGAAAGGAAAAAATTATACAAGGGGGAGAAATGAATTACAGTAAAGAGGTAGAGAGAGAAGAGGAGAGGGGAGGTAAGGGGAGGGGGATAGTAGAGGTTAGGAAAGGCAGCAGAATACGACAGACACTAGTATGGCAATATGTAAATCAATGGATGTGTAACTGATGTGATTCTGCAATCTGTTTATGGGGTAAAAATGGGAGTTCATAACCCACTTGAATCACAGTGTGGAATATGATATATCAAGAACTATGTAATGTTTTGAACAAGCATAAATAAAAATTTAAAAAAAGAAAACTAACTTTGGTGAATGGTGCAAAGAAATCCTAATATTTCTACAGTAACTGACACAGTTTAACATCAATGCGAGAAGATTCCTGTGGGACATGATGTGTATTTTGATGTTCATTTTTATTCAGCACTGGTACATTACTATTTCTTCAGTTTATTCACATCATATTATAATATTTCATCCACAAGTAAGCAAATTTATCGTCATTTTTTTCAATTTCAATCACTTCCTGCTTCAGAACTCATGAATTCCTCGGTGTTCCTTGACTGGCATTTTCATGAGACTTCTTTCCAAACACATTATTTTCGATTTCCATAATCACATTTGAAGCAAAACTCACACAAACTTCATAATAAATTGTACCCTAATATTAACATTAGGTGTATAACTGGTTGTCATGAATGATTGCATATCAATATAAGATTTCTTATATATTTTCAGATATCAATTCAATCCATTATTTAAAGTGGAACAAGTTGTATTATTTATTGAAATTAATGTCTATTCATGCATTATCTGTATATTCATAAAAACAGGGTACACCTCTTTTTACCCCCAATGCTAATTTATACGTTTTCAAAATACTGCTCCTAGAAATGGTGGAAGAAAAAATCATGTCATCTGATCTACATATACATTTTATCACAGTAATATTCTGGAAACAAAATGCAAAGGTCCCACTTAGGATTGTACCAAAGCCTAAATGTAAAGTGAACATGGATTACTAACAATATCCATGTCCATGTTGCCTAATGCTCTCAAATGTCAATCCTATTGGTGACCTACATATTTGTTTCTTCCTAAGATTAGATATTCAATCTCAACCCTGTTGAAAATGTCTTATTCTATCACTCACTTTATACTTTGCCTGATTTCTTAATGTCTCTATTGATATCTGCTTTTCTACAAATTTTCCCCAGTTCATCATTGTGTCTGATTTCTTCATATGTGCTGACATTTATATTCACTCACTGCCCGAAAAAAATTGCTAAAGAACTTTTGTTACATATCCTATACTAACTCTACTTGCTAAACATAACGACTATCTTCTTTTTTTTTTTTAATTTTTTTATTGGTTGTTCAAAACATTACAAAGCTCATGGCATATCATCTTCCATATATTTGATTCAAATGGGTTATCAGCTCCCATTTTTACCCCAAATACATGTTGCAGAATCACATCGGTTACACATCCACATTTTTACATAATACCATATTAATAACTGAGACTATCTTCTTAATCCTACCGACAATCCCTTTTGACTGGATGTTCTCTTCAGCATTCAATCATCCAAGGTTCAAGTTCCTCTGCCATTGTATATCGATTTATTTGAGACATGTGTGCAGATAGTAATTCAAAGCTAAATATCCCAATCAATTGCCCAATGCCCTTCTGGGATTCAAATCTTACTTTAATTTCTGTTTTCATACATATATTTAACCTCGATATTCTTATAAATATCACAGGTTCCCAATACCATTATTAATCCAGCAGAATGATTCCTAACCCAAATCGAACATGAAATTAACCCTAACCATACACTGTTCACTCAATCTAACTTTACAGAAGAGCAGAGACAGATTGTTCTTACAATACAGGAATGTAGGGGATGCTCTACCTGTTAAGAACCTCAAAGGTCCATGCAGAAATGATCCCTGGAGAAGATGTAGGCAGCAATGAAGTACCTGAGAGACAAAAAGTCATTTTCCATGGCAAACAACCTGGTCAGGATGAAGGGTTTTGTCTGAATCAGCCTCTATCTTCTTACTGTAGAGAAGATGGACCAAACCAGGCTTGTGTGGAGAGCTGTTCTCGGGTGCCTAAGGTTGATATACCATTCTAAGTTGTGAAAGTGCCAAAGGAAGTAGGGGCAGCCTCCATCTCATGGGACCCTTGGAAGCAACTGTTAAGACAAAGTGGTTGCCAAGGCAGTGACCTCATTCAGTTCTTAAAGGAAGTGACCTACCTCACTTCCTTGTTGATGGAACTTTCTGAACTTGGGACCAAGGAAACCAAGCACCAGAGCCAGTCCCAGTCCCAGTCCAAGTGGTCTCATTTGTTTGGAATCACCAAGGACAGAGTCAGTCTTCTTGGTACTGACTGATGTGAGGATGGCCAAATGCCAGGAAAGATATGAACACGGGCCTTTCCTGACTAAGCAGGTAGTGGCTCACCGCTGGCTCCTGACTGCTTTACAGAGTTGTACAAGGAGACCAGATCTGAGACAGGACAGACCATTACCGGGAAACATAGTATGGCAAACCTGTCAGAGGACACTCCGGATAATCACAGCCCTACTTGGGGGAAGGAGGTGTGTTTTTGAGTGTGGGTGTGTGGTTTTGTCTCTGTTCTGAGAATAGGTAGGAAAGGAGGTTTCTTTGGTTTGCAGTGAACTGTTTCTAGTAAGTCGTTTTACAAGGTGAGTGTTTCTATGTCTGTGTATCCCACTGTGTCCGTGGTTGTATACATTAGAAAAGAGAATGCATCAATGCATGTGTCCCCGCTAGTAGAAAGCTTCCCAGCATTCATCCTGCCCAATTAATGAATGGAGTGTGGTTTCCATATCGATAGGCAACACCTACTACCTTATTAAGTCCCTGTTTTCTTTCTGAATTCTGGCAACTCTTCAGAATAGGCTCTTGGGTTTGTGTCCAAGATATGTACCACCTCCAATCTCTGTCACATGGCCATGTACTGGATATCTGAAGGGAATGGCCAGCATCTCAGAAAACTCAGATATCAGTGTGACCAGGAAAGTCTCAGTGGAGAAACCCTGCTTTGGGCCTTTTGCTAACCTATTGTTCTGTTGCCTTGAATCTCAGGATGTCTTTGCCTCTGGCCACCCCTTTGGGAAGCCTGAGGAAAACATTTTTCAAATGGAAATGAAGGGCATCACCTGTGTCTCTTTGCTTAATTGCTTTGGAAAAAGATGTGTCTGAATCATCCTCTTGGCCCTGTGTGAGGCTGTGGCTTAGATTCTCAGCACCTGATGGATCAAAAGAAAGATCACATGTGTGCATCCAAATCCAAAATGGCAAATATTCACTCATTGTGAATGAATTCTTTTACCTTCCTCTGTTAGGATCCTGACTTCCATCAAGGGAGAATAGGAATCCTTTGGGCCAAATGAGTTCTTCAAATCTCTGCAGAGGGGCTTGGATTTTCTCATGACTCAAATTCACATAAAGAATCTAAACCACAGAGTCAGAAGGCCTCAAATTGAAAAAGCCAAGCAGTATTAATGGCAGGCCTATTTGATCATTCCTGGTTTACAGGAAGTGTGTCCAGGCCACCTTGATGTTAGACAAATGAGGGGAACAGGACCTTAATTTGGACACTGACTTGGGATGTGGACCTCATTGAAAACTCCAGCCAGACGTTATAAGGAGTGTCTATATGGAAAAAGATGAGGACCATGTGGGAGTGTTTTGGTTTTAATTGTGGTCATTTGTGTGGCGGTTGGAAGAGATGACTGTTCCACTGGGCTTGAACTCTGGTGTGATTCCCCTTAGAGACTGAGTTCTTTAACTGACCTCAGAGAAGTATTGCCATGAATTGTGTTGGGATTTTAGGAGGCCACACATGAGAGTCGCCCTTGGAACCTGAGATCTAGGCCCAGGTTGGATTTCCACAGAACATTGGGAATTTCAGCCCGGATATAACATACAATTTTTCTTAAAGACTTGGCAGCCATATTTGAGTTTAAAACACACATGGACCTCATATTGTAGATCTCAATGGGCCTGGCTTCATGTGACATTTTGGCCACCCTTAGGGAAACCTTGCCTGTGAGAGTGCTCCAGAGCTTTCATTGAAATTAGCTTCTTCACCATTTAATGGTTCCTGAATTAATTGAATCCCTTAGAGCCTCAAACTTCATCCGTGAAAAATGGCTAGAAAATTACCATGAAATTTTTGATATTTTCATGATCAGCTGGCACTGGAAATACTTTGGATGTCCTGTTTCTGATCCTGAGTATACCAGACACTGCCTTGATTGACTTTGTTTCATGAAAATGGTGTAGAAGAGATATGCCAGTAAGTTGGAGCCTGGTGAGTAGTGGGCCTAGAGCAGTGGTATGCAATTGTGTGATAAAACATCTGTGTTGCGGCCATGTGGATCAGCCATTGGCTTCCAAATGGCTTGTGACTGACATGGTGCAGCCAGCAGACCCATATATGTAAAGGCATCTTGTTATATGGAGAGGATTCACTGCAAGGTTCAGAATCATGTTGCTATTCTCAAGGGGGCAATCTACATGGGATAGAACCTTGGTTGGTGCATTCTCCTGAAGACCCTGACTCACCACACCTTAAAGAACTCCCTCCACCACTCTGTCCCATTTTAACTCCTTGTATTTTTTGAAGCAAATACCAAACTCCCAGTGCAGCAGCGAGAAACACCATGAAAAGTGCAGGATGACCAATTGGCTTCACAGTCCACACTGAAAGACACTTAGACCCCAGTGTCCATAGTTTACCTACAAAGAGAGAATTCAGCACTGCTGCCTCATGTTCATTGGATAATAAGAAACCATGTCCTCCAAGTAACATAGATGCAGACCCAGCTTTCATGGTTTCTCTACAAAGGAACTAAATCTCCTCAGAACATCAAATACTTCAAGTGCCCACTCTTAGAGGCAGTTTCTCAAAAAGTATTTAGGCCAGCAGAGCTACATGTTTGTGGAATGTTTACCCTGTCCCTTACTTTTAGAATCTTCTCTACCACCTCCAAAGTTGTAAACTCCAGAGTATTTTCCATTCCAGATATATATTCACAGATTTTCTAACTCTTATCCTCTAATTGTGTCTTACTTGAGGAGAATGTAATGTCAAGGCATTGTTCTGGATGAAAGTGGGAAGATTTTTGTGTAGCACATATTTGCATACACATTGGATTCAATTTCCTATTTTCCATTAGAAATGCTGAATCCCTGAAACTAACATATACCCTATTAGACTCTGACTACTAATCCTAATATGATGGAGAAAAATAACAAAAACATAATAGAAATACAAGCAGTTTAGATGAGGTATGTTTTATAGTTGGAGTTGCCTTTTGCATGGTATAGTGTAGCAGTTATAAATCTAGTCAATTATTTGTTGAAATAGTTCTCCATGCGTTTTTAAAGTTAACAAATAAGTGAATTCCTGTCCCCCTTTCTCTGTAGCCTATTCAGCACACGTATTTTTATATGCACATATAGAATCCTACCTGGTACCACACGTACTTTCTTGTGAGGTGGCTGACTTGGCAGATACAAATTGGAAGAATAGATCACTCCTCCTAATCACTGCTTGAACTGGTAATTCAAATGTGAGTGAGCTTCCTAGTTGAACAACATTATACATAAATCCATGTTCAGTAAAATGAATATATTTGGATCTGTGGATGATATACATTTCATGGTGAATTTCGTTTGGCATATATATTGCAATTTTTAATGTCTGTCTCTGTGTGTGTATATAAATATATATATAGATACACTCTCAGGAGTATTCAAAATATGAAATATGTGTCTTATTACACAATTCCTAAATTCATTCATATTTATGTTGTGGATTTATAATCAACTTTTCACAAGATTATTCTCAGAAATATTCATCCACCTGAAATACGTATTTGTTTCTTAGTACTGTTTCCACCCCAGATATGCATTCACGGATTTTCAAACTCTTCTACCCTAATTGTGTCTTACTTGAGGTGAAGGTAATGTAAAGGCATTGTTCTTGATGAGAGTGGGAAGATAATTGTGTAGCATATATTTTTATACACATTGGATTCATTTTCCTATATACCATTGAAAATACTGAATCCCTGACAATAACCCATACCCTACTATACTCTGTCTACTAATCCAAATGATGGAGAAAAACAACCCAAACAGAATAGAAATACAAGCAGTTCAGAGGAGGCGTGGGGTATAGTTGGACTTGCCTTTTTCATGATAAATGGTAGGTGTTATAATTCTAGTCAATTTTTAATTGAAATAGTTCTCCATGTGTTGTTAAAGTTAACAAATATGTAAATGCCTGTCTGCCTTTCTCTGTATCCTATTCAGCACATGTATTTTTATATGCTTTATAGAATCCTACCTGGTATCACACGTTCATTTTTGTGAGGTGACTGACTTGGCAGATACAAGTTGTGAGAAGAGATCACTCCTCTAAACGCTGTTGGAACTGAAAATTCAAACTATGGGTGAGCTTCCTAGTAGAACAACATTATACATAAATCCTTGTTCAGTAAAATAAATATTTTTGCATCTGTGGATGCTATATATTTTATGATGAACTTCGATTGGCGTATATATTCCTACATTTTAATGTCTGTGTGTGTGTTTTGTGTGTGTGTGTATATATATATATATATATATATATATATATATATATATATATATACATATATATGTATATACACATATATATAATTATGAATATATATATATATATATATATATATATACTGTCCTGATTTTTAAAATATGAAATGTATGTATCTTAAATACACTCCCTAAATTCATTCATGTTCAAAAATGTGGATTTATAATAAACTTTTCACAAAATTATTCTCAGAAATATTCATCCTCCTGAAATACACATTTGTTTCATAGTTCTGAAAACTAACTTCAGTAAATGGTGCTTACAAATCCTAATATTTGTACAGTAACTAACCCAGATTAACATGAATCAAGTAGATTCGTATGGGACATGATGTGTATTCTGACGTTTATTTTCATTCAACACTGGTACATTACTATTTCTTCAATTTTTACAAATCATAGGATATATATATTTCATCCACAAGTTCACAATTTATACGCATTTGTTTCACAATCACTTCCTGCTTCATAAAACATGTATTCCTCCAGGTTTCTTGACTGGTCTTTTCATGAGACTTCTTTCCAAACACATTATTTTAGATTTCCAGAATCACTTTTGAAGCAAAACTCACACACCCTTCATGATAAACCATAACCTTAATGTGGCCATTAGATATATAACTGGTTGGAATGAATGTTTGTATGTCAATATAAGATTTCTTGTATTTTTTCACATATAATTTCAATCCATTATTTAAAGTCGGAACCAGATATATTATTTATTCACAGTATGGTCTATTCATGCATTATCTCTATATGCACAGACAAAGGGTACACCTCTTTTTACCCCCATTACTAATTTATACGTCTTGAATATGTTGCTGCCAGAAATGGTGGAAAAATAGTCATGTCACCTGATCTACATATACGTTTTATCACAGTAATATTCTGGACAAAAAAAGCAAAGGTCACACTTAAGATTGTAGCAAAGACTAAATGAAAAGTGAGCATGGATTACTAAACATCCATGTCCAGGTTGCCTAATGCTGTCAAATGTCAATCCTATTGGTCACTACACATTTGTTTCTTTCTAAGATTATATATTCAAACTCAACCCTGTTGAAAATATCTAATCCTATCACTCACTTTATACTTTGCCTGATTTTGTAATGTCTCTATTGATATCAGCTTTCCTAACTATTTTCCCCAGTTCATCATTGTGACAGTCTCTTCACTTGTGCTGACATTAACATTCACTGTCTACCAGAAACCCTATTGCTAAACAACATTTGGTCCAAATCCTATACTCACTCTTCTTTCTAAACCTACCGAGAATCTTCCGAATCCTACCGACTATCCCTTTTGACTGGAAGTTCTCTTCTACATTTAATCATCCATGGTACAAGGACCTAAGCCATTGTATATCGATTTACCTGACACATCAGTGCAGAACATAATTCAAAGCTACGTATCCCAATCAAGGGCCCAATGCCCTTTTGGGCTTCAAATCTTAGCTAGATTTCTGTTTTCATACTTATAATTCACCTATATATTCTTGTAAATATCGCAGTTTCCCAATACCATTATTCATCCCGCAAAAAAGATTCCTAATCCAAATCGAACCTGTTAGTTAACCTAACCATACACTGTTCAGTCAATTTAACTTTACAGAAGAGCAGGGATAGAGTTGTTCTTACAATACAGGAATATAGGGGATCTTCCACATGCTGAGAAACTCAAAGGTCCATGCAGAAATGATTCCTGGAGAAGTTGTAAGCAGCTATGGAGGACCTAAGAGAGCAAAAGTCATCCTCCATGGCAAACAACCTGGTCAGGATGAAGGGTTGTGTCTGAAACAGCTTCTCTCTTCTTAATGTAGAGAAGATGGACCAAACCAGGCCTGTGTGGAGAGCTGTTCCCAGGTGCCAATGGTTGATATACCATTCTAACTTGTGAAAGTGTCACAGGAGGTAGGGGCAGCCACCATCTCATGGGACCGTTGAAAGCAATTGTTAGGACAAAGTGGTTGCCACGGCAGTAACCTCATTCAGTTCCTGAATGAGGTGACCTACCTCTCTTCCTTGATGACGGATCTCTCTGAACTTGGGATCCAGGAAGCCAGGCACCCAGAGTCAGTCCCAGTTTCTTACCCAGTGGGCTCAGTTGTTTGGAATAACCAAGGACAGAGTAAGTCTTCCTTGGTACCTACTGATGTGAGGATTGCCAAATGCCAAGAGAGCTCGAAAAAGGGGAATTTCCTGAGAAAGCAGGTAGTGGCTCACCACTGGCTCCTGAAAACTTCACAGTGTTGGCCAAGGTGACCAGATCTGAGAAGGACAGGCCATTTCAAGGAAACATAGTATGGCCCATCATTCAGAGTACATTCCAATTAGTCACAGACCTACTTGAATAAAGGAGGTGTCGTTGTGGGTGTGATTGTGATTTTGTGGTTATGTCTCATCTTCTGAGAATAGGTAAGAAAGGCGGTTTGTTTGCTTTAGAGTGGACTGTTTATAGTAAGTCATTTGACAAGGTGATTGTTTGTATGCCTGTGTATCCCACTGTGTCCGTGGTTGTAGACATTATAAAAGATAATGCATCAATGGATGTGTCCTGTCTAGTAGAAAGCTTGCCAACATTCATCCTGCCCAATTTATGAGTGGACTGCAGGTTGCTTTAGGGACGGGCAACACCTACTATCTTCCGAAGTTCCTGTTTTCTTCCTGAATTCTGGCCACTCTCCAGAGTAGGCTCATGGTTTTGTGTCCAAGATATGTACCACCTCCAAGCTCTGTGACATTGCCATATACTGGATAGCTGAAGGGAATAGCAAGCATCTCAGAAAACTCAGATATCAGTGTGACAAAGAAAGTCTCAGTAGAGAAACCCTGCTTTGGGCCTTTTGCTTACCTATTTTTCTGTTGCTCTGAGAGTCAGGAAGGTCTCTGCCTCAGGCCACCAATTTGTGAAGCCTGAAGAAAACTGTTTTCAAATGGAAATGAATGGGCATCACCTGTGTATCTTTGCTTAATTGCTTTGTAAAGGGATGTGTCTGAATCAGCCACTTGGCCCTGTGTGAGGCAGTGGCTTAGATTCTCAGCACCTGATGGAACTAAAGAAAGATCCCATGTGTGCTTCCAAAACCAAAATGGCAAAAATATCAGTAATTGTGTATGAAGTATCTTGCCTTACTCTGATAGGTTTCTGATCTCCATCAAATGAGACTAGGGATCCTTTGGGTCAAATGAGTTCTTCAAAGCCCTGCAGAGGCTAGCCCATATGAACTTGGGTTTTTTCATTACTTTAAATCACATTAAGAATCTATACCTGACAGTCAGTAGGCCTCAAATTGGAGAAGCAGAGCAGTATTAAGGCCAGGCTTATTTTATCACTCCTGGTTCACAGGAATGGTGTCCAGGCCCAGCTGACTTTAAGCAAATAAGGGATAAGGGAGCTTGTTTTGGATACTGTCTTGTGCTGCGCCCCTCATGGAAACCTCCAGCCAGAGGTTATAATGAGTGTCTATATGGAAGAAGGTGAGGACCATGTGGGAGTGTTTTGGTTTTAATTGTGTTCATTTGTGTAGTGGTTGGAAGAAATGACTGGATCCACCAGGGCTAGAATTTTGGTATGATTCACCTTAGAGACTGAGTTCTGGAACTGACCTCAGAGAAGTATTGTCATGAATTGTGTTGCGATTTTAGAAGGCCACGCATGAGAGTCGCCATTGGAAACTGAAATCTAGGCCAAGGGTGGCTTTCGACTGATCACTTGGAATCTCAGCCAGGATATCACATGATTTTATTCTGAAAGACTTGACAGGCATAGTTGAGAGTCAAAACACACATGGACCTCACATTGTAGACCTCAATGGGCTGGGCTTCATGTGACTATTTGGCTACTCTTTGGGAAGCCTTGCCTTTGAGAGTTCTCCAGAGCATTCATTGAAATGAGGTTCCTCAACATTAAATGGTTCCTGAATGAATTGAAACCCACAGTTTCTCCAACTTCATCCTTGAAAAGTGGCTAGATAAATACCCTGAAATTTTTGAAACTCCCATGACCAAGTGGCACTGGAGAACCTTTGGATCTCCTGTTGCTGATCATGAGTGTACCAGACAGTGCCTTGATTGACTGGATTTCATGATAATGGTGAAGAACAGAGATGCCAGTAAGTTGAGAATGCTGAGTAGTGGGCCCAGAGCAGTGGTGTGCAGGTGTGAGATAAAATATCTGAGGTGGGGCCGTGTGGATTTCCAATTGACTTCCAAATGCCTTTTGGCTGCCATGGTGCATCCAGAAGAACCTTACATGTAAAGGCATCTTATTATATGGAGAGGTTTCAAGGCAATGTTCAGAATCAGGTTGGTATGGTCAAGGAAAAAGCTGTGTGAAATAGAAGCCTGGTTGGTGCATTCTCCTGCAGTTCCTGACCCACCACACGTGAAAGAACTCCCTCCAGCACTGTGTCCCAGTTGAACTCCTTGTATTTCGTGAAGCAAATACCAAACTCCCAGTGCAGCACCAAGAAACACCACAAAAATGGAGGATGATCAAATGGCTTCACAGTCCACACGGGGAGACACTTAGCCCCCAGTGGCCACAGTTTACCTACCAAGAGAGAATTCAGCACTGCTGCCTCATGTTCATTGGAAAATAAGAAACCATGCTCTCCATTCACATAGATGCAGACCCAGCTTTGATGGTCTCAATAAAAAAGAAGCTAAACCTTCTGACAACAAAATATATTTAAAGTACCCAACCTCAGAGGCAGTTTCTCAAGAAGTCTTTAGGCTGGCAGAGCTCTATGTTTGTGGAGTGTTTACCTCTTAGACCAGGATGTAAGAAAAGAACACTGACTCCAGTTAAAATCAAATTAAAGTAAGCTTATTATTTCCACTGGCTGGGCTGCCTCTCCCTCCAAAGATTGCGAGAGCAAGAGAGCAACCCCACCTTTACTACAGCCCAGGTTTGCAGCCCAGAAAGTTACACAAAAATGGGGTAACAGATAACAGAACTCTGACAAGCATCACACTAATGGGAGTTTACTTTTTTTTTTTTTTTTGCTAGCCCCAACATCAAAATTTATGAGGACCATTAGAGCCTCAGAGAGGGTCATTGTCTGGCCACAGAAGGCCAATATTTATGAGGTGTGACAAAGTTTCAGAGAGGGCTGCTATCTAGTCAGAGAGCCATGCACGGGTGAGTTTAAGGCACGGGCAGTCATTCCAAGCAGGTTCAGAATTTGCAGTAATTTACAGTAAAGCCAAAATGATTTTTTCATGGCTTTGTTGCAAGATGGCTCCCAATTTTAATAAAAGATAAGGTTGGGTCTATCATTCCCCCCTTTTCTTATGTGTCCCTTTGTAATCCTTGATAGGTTAGTGGAAAAGCACTGAGGAAATTTTAATCCCTCAGTTAACAGTCTCCAAATTTTTAGAACTCACCGAAAACCAGTCTCCCTGATATTACCTGACTTAATTAATTACTTATATTGATAGTCTATTTATTTTGGGCTTCATTGGTGTAAGTGGAGAGTCGTCTCTCATTTTGCCTTCTTCTCAGCTGAGAGAGGGTGACATGAGTGTGCATGGCGTGAGAGACATGAGTTGCCTTTTTGAAGTCAGTTGAGGAATATGAGTTGCCTTTTAGAAGTCAGTTCTTTTTGAAGTCTTGTTGAGGAAGAACAGATTGTAAAGTCATCTGGGGATGGGTTCTTCTATGAGAGAAACAAAAAACATGAGTATTGAATAAATGTTGCAGTAGCTGGATCATGTCACTGTATGAAGTACCCTCACCAGTCTTTAATATCCCCAATTATCAGGACTGTCAACTTAATATTTAAATTTAAGTGTTACAGTTGTCCCTCCCCATAATATACAGTTTAATAATTTAATGTCATCTGATTTTGCAAAATCCTTTCACTAGTATGACCTCTGTGTCTAATAGAGAAACATTTAATTCTGTTACTCAGGGCTGGATAATCGTACTAGCAAACACCAAGCCTACCTGTAGGTTAGGAATATCTGTAGGCCTTAAACTAAAAACTTCTGCCTCTGGCAGCTCCTCTTGATAGTCTTTGTAGCCAACAGTTTTACTTATTTTGGGAGGCTAACATAAAGTGTATACCTTAAAATATTATTATTATTATTATTATTATTATTATTATTATTATTATTATTTAAAATGCCCAGGAATGGCTGTATTTTGGTTTTAACTGTCTTTGCTAAGTGTTTAAGATGAAGCAGTCAAATGACTTTTGTTTCTATCTATTGTTAGCAGTCAGCTGAGCTTTTATGGGAGTCATTCCTTGGGAAACTTGAGAGCAGCTTCTCAGTTCTGCTAGTGCAATTTGAGCTAGGTGGGTTCAGGTCTTGCTTGACCATGTGGCTTCCCTCAGAAGCATCAGGGATGTCTCCCTTTCCTGATGACTCTCCTCTTTGTAGCAAATGCACTGATTGGCTTTCTGTTCTCCAGTGGTCTCATTAATCTCCCTGATCGGGAGGTTATGTGGCCCAGAGTTGCAAAGCTCATAGAGAAGTCCCCTGTTCCCTGGATTCAGACTGACTCAAAGTGCAAGAGTCAAATATTGTTGTTTTTTTTTTTGGCCCTTTTCATGTAACTTTAATTTTGAATCCTAATCTGAAACAACCAGCAAATAAATTTTAACAGCCATATATTAAGAGTACTGCACTTTAATGTCTATAAGTTTATAAGTATTTATATTTTATTAATTGGGATCTTATTATTCTGTCTGTCTTGTAGTTGATGACTTATTTTCTTAAATTAACCCATGTTGTGTTCTTAAAGCAACACTTCTGTAAAACACCAACAGGGAATCCTTAGATCACTTATAAAGAAATTAAAAAATAAAATTTTTTAACAAGAGTAAAAATACTTAGTTCATGTAATAGCTACCCTTAATTTTTTGGTGAGTTATATATTATATCACCTTTTTGAGATCCTAGTAATCTTGACAGAAAAAAAAATTTGAACATAACTTTAAATGAAATAAAATCTGACCTACTGCTTTCGTAGTCATTCTCACATGTAGTAAGATGGGACAAAGAGTCTTATCTCAGGTAAGCAGGGCTCCTTATAAATCTTAAATGCTTTAGTTCTCAAGCTGATCTTTATTTTAAATATCATTTTACAAAGTTTACATAAATTGTTTGAGGTCACATGAACATTAGCTCACACCATATGATATCACATTTAAAACATGAATTAAAGTACGGCTGAAAGATTTTAACCTTTACATAGATTAGGGTCTCATTAACTTAGAAATACATTTAAATTTTTCCACAATGTAAAAAGTAACATAAAACTTTACATATATTATTGATAACAGGTAAATAAATCCCCAATATATATTTTATTTACCATACAACTTCAGAACACCTGCTTGATATAATGCTCTTTTAAAGTTTCTACCTTATAGAGTTGTATAACTGGAAAATATGAGCACATTAATAGCATCACAATTGCATTGAAGTTTCTACATTAACCAAGTTTAGCTTTTAAAGAAATGGCAGTACAGTGCTCTAAAATAACAGTTCTTATTTAAACATTTGTTTAATTTTTATGGTTGCTTGCTCTAGAAAATTTAAATCTTAATAAACTTAATGTTATGGGTAAACTTATGTTTAAGAAATTTTTGTCTCTTTTACACATGACTGATTTTTACAATCTTATACAGACTTTAGTACAAACTTATACAGACCTTAGTATATCAATCAGATATCAAACAAAAGTACTCATGAATGAGTAATCCCATATCAAATTTACTTTACTTATTTATCAAAATATTAGACAAATTTTTTGAACACTGTAAACCATTTTTTTGATTGAAAGAAAAGTCCTGGAACAAAGGCATATTAGACCTTTTGTAGACATTAATAGTTTATTAGATTTTTGAACACCTAGAAAAACTTGTAAGCTTAAATTTAAAGACATTTATATTTATCTGTTTACCCAATTTAAATTGAAACATTTAAATCACGTGAATTAAAGATCTTTGGATCCACTTTTTAAAATTGTTTTTATGAGTTCTTTTTAATATGAGTGCTCCTTATATATGTTAATTTGTGTATCATATATATGATATATGGATATATATATATATATATATATATATATATATATATATATATATATATATATATAGACATACAACACATAACAAATTGTGCACACATAATAAAAGTGAAGGCCTTGTAGCTTTTCACAGGTGAAATCTCCATTGCAATGATTTAAAAATTCCACAGTTGGTCAAAGATATTACTGATCAGAAAAACATTAACCTAGGTCTGTAGGAGCAAAATCATGAGCTCAAAAAATAAATAAAGAACCTAAGGAAAAAATTATGAGTCCTAGAAAAATGACTGGCCAGTAATTAGTAAATACCATACAATTTACCTTTTTTTCCCCTTAGGCCTCAAATAAGTCTCCTACTAATCTTACAGGCTTCTTTCATTTGCATTTCAAAATAAGTCCTGGCTGAGGTCTGGAAGAAGAAGGAAAAAAAGGCTATTCTGAGCAGAAACCTTAGGCCTAAGGTATTTTAACCATAATTTTCATGTTAGGATGTTGAAAATTATGATACAAGTTTAAGATACAATTCACAAAATTTTATATCTTTACAAGTTGTTTTGTCAACAGATATCATACTATGATTTAGTATCCTTGTCCAAATTAATGCACTGGTACACACAGTGACATTTTCCCAGGCTACCTAATTTAAAATTGGTGAAAAAAAGACTGAATGATTGGGAAGTTACTTGCCAACTTGGAAGTAGAGTTCTTTAGTTTTCCATCCTAAGTATTTAAGTTCTCTGGCATGAATTATCTGAAACCATGAACTAAACAAATACCTAAACCCGGCTTTTAACTGCAAGATTGTGGAATGCTTCAAAAACCCATTCAGATACCAGATTGGTACAATGAAACATCATCATTTAGACACACATTCAGCTAAGATCATTTCCAAGAAACAATTTATAATATTAACACATTATTGCACATGTCTTAAAGGGCTAGAAAAAAGGCACAAGACAGACAGAAATGAACTCCAGACAATGGCTGACAGACAGAACCCTTTAAAACAGAGCAAATAAGAGAAAAATCTCCTTCTCCAGTGGCACCACAGATGTCCCCACAAGGGGACCAAATGTTTTCACAGAGGAGCAACCTGAAATATAAAATAAAGTGTCTCCATGGCGACTTTACTGCATTTAGTGTCCCCTTTTTGTTTTTCTCTTTTTTTAAGAAGACAGAGGTGGCATTATCCTTGCAGTGCAGGGAACGAAGGAGGGAATTCCCTGAAGCAACAGGGCTTCGGCAGATGCTGGGAGATACTCAGTTCTTCATTCCCCAGCAGGCATTACCATCTGCACTGGGTGTGCTCCAGGCAGCCAGCTAGGGCCTTCTCTCATTCTGCTTAACAAATGGTGGTAAAGTTCATCACAGTTCCTTAAAACACAGTCCAAAGGGGTGTCAGGCTTACTTGCTTTGTTACCCATTTTCACGTTCAATATCCTTAAGATTTTATCACAGAAATCACAAAACAAAACGCACAAAAACAAACAAACAAAAAACATATAGAACACAGAACAAAACACACACACACACACACACAAAAAAAAAAAAAAAAAAAAAAAAAAAAACAGAATCCCGGTGCCAAAACAGAAAAACAGATGAGCAATTCAACGTCTTGCTAAAGCTCTGGGGTAGGAGCGCATGCGTGTCCCTCGGCACCTCTCTAACCTTCCAGAGGAATTCCCTACAGAACGGAACAGAGGACAGAACAATTCTCATTACTATCCTGGACAGGAGTGAATGTGAGCCTCCCCAGGCCACCTCTCTGTCATTAGAAGAGATCTCCCTTAACCAGATATAAGATGTTATCAAGGTGCCACTTACCTATGGAGGCCTCCTCCACCAGGTACTTGCTAATAGTTTCAGTGCGGTGGTTCACTGCAGTGCTCCCCAGACCGACGGCTCACTCCAAGGCCTTGGAACATCTCAAGTTGTGCACCCCCTAGAGTGGCTCCCCAGCCCGTAGCCCTGGAGGGAAGGCCAGCTTCAGAATTTTCAGCAGTCTGGTCTTGTGATCTGGTCGGGCAGGGTCATCTCACTGGGGAACTCCAAAATGTTGGAATAGGATGCAAGAAAAGACCAGTGACTCCAATTAAAATCAAATTAAGGCAGGCTTATTATTAAAACTGGCCAGGCTGCCTCTCCCTCCAAAAATGGCGGGAACAAGACAGCAACACCACCTTTCCTACAGCCCAGCTATATAGCCCAGAAAGTTACACAAAAAGGGGGTTACAGATAACAGAACTTTGAAAGCATCACACTGATGGTAGTTTACATTTTTTTTGCTGGCCCCAACATCAGAAATTATGAGGACCATTAGAGACTCAGAGAGGGTCGTTGTCTGGCCTGGGAAGGCCAATATTTATTAGGTGTCACTAATGTTTCAGAGAGCACTGTTATCTGGTCAGAGAGCCAGGCATGGATGAGTTCAAGGCACGGACAGGCATTCCAAGCAGGTTCAGAATTTGCAGTAATTTATAGTAAAGCCCAAATTATCTTTTCATGGCTTTCTGGCAAGATGGCTCCCAATTCTAATAAAAGATCAGGTTGGGTCTATCAAGCCTGTCCTTTACTTTTGGAAACTCCTCTACAACCTGCAAGGTTGTGAACTCCTGACCATTTTACATTCCAGATATGTATTCACAGATTTTCTAACTCATGTCCTCCAACTGTGTCTTACTTGGGGTGAAGGTAATATCAAGGCATTGTTCTGGATGAGAGTGGGAAGATTTTTGTGTAGCACATATTTGCATACACATTTAGGAGATCACTCCTCCTAAACACTGATTTGGAACAGAAAATTCAATCTATGGGGGAGCTTCCTAGCTGAACAACATTATACATAAATTCAAGTTCATTAAATAAATAGTTTTGGATCAGTGGATGATATATATTTCAAGATGGATTTAAATTGGCATATATATTGCTACATTTTAATGTCCATGTGACTTTTGTGTTTATAATGTTTTGTGATTTATGTGGATTTATAATCAAATTTTCACAAGATTATTCTCAGAAATATTCATCCAACTTAAATACATACTTTTTTCCTAGTACTGAAAAGCAACTTCAGTGAATGGTGCATAAAAATCCTAATATTTCTACAGTTACTGACCCAGATTAACATCAATGCAATTAGATTCCTATGGGACATGATGTGTATTTTGATGTTCATTTTTATTCAACATTGGTACATTACTATTTCTGCAGTTTATGCACATTATATATAGTATGATATATAATGTTCAATCACTTCCTTCTTGAGAACACATGTATTCTTACAGGTTTCTTGACTATTCTTTTCATGAGACTTCTTTCCAAACACATTGTTTTTGATTTCCATAATCACTTTTGAAACAAAACTCACACACCTTTCAGGATAAACCACAACCATAATATTACCATTAGATGTATAACTGGTTGCAGTGAATGATTGTATATCAATATGAGATTTCTTTTATATTTTCAGATATCAATTCAATCCATTATTTAAAGTAGAGCAAGTTATATTATTTACACACAGTATGGTTTATTCATGCATTATCTGCATATTCATAGACACAGGGTACACCTATTTGTACCCTCAATAGTAATTTATACATCTACAAAATATTGCTACACAAATGGTGGAAGAAATACTCAAGTCACCTGATCTACATATACATTTTATCACAATAATATTCTGGACACAAAATGCAAAGGTCACACTTATGATTTTACCAAAGCCTAAATAAAAAGTGAGCATGGATTAATAAAAACATCCATGTCCTGGTTACCTAATGCTCTCAAAAGTCAATCCAATTTGTGACAACATATTAGTTTCTGCCTAAGGTTATATATTCAGACTCAAACCGTTGAAAATGTCTAAACAAATTACACACTTCATACTTTTACTGACTTCCTAATGTCTCTATTTATATCTGCTTTCCTACATATTTTCCCCAATTCATCATTGTGACTGACTCTTTACATGTGCTGACATTTACATTCACTCTCTACCCGAAACCTTATTTGTAAAGAACTTTTGGTACAAATCCTATACTCATTCTTCTTTCTAAACCTACTGACTATCTTGCTAATCCTACAGACTATCCCTTTTTTATTGGATATTCTGTATGTTATTCAATCATCTAGTGTATACGATCCTATTTCTTTGTATATCAATTTATCTGAGACATCTGTGCAGAATATAATTCAAAGCAAAGTATGCTACTCAAGGGCCCAAAGTCCTACTTGGCTTCAAGTCTTCCCTAGATTTCTGTTTCCATACTTATATTTCACCTATATATTCTTGTAAATATCTCAGGTTCCCAATACCGTTATTCATCCAGCAGAATGATTCCTAACGCAAATAGAACATGATATTAACATTAACCATACACTGTTCCCTCAATCTAACTTTACAGCAGTGCAGGGATAGAGTTGGTCTTACAATCCAGGAATATAGGGGATCTTCCACCTGCTGAGAATCTCAAAGATCCATGCAGAAATTATCCCTGAAGAAGATATAGAATGCTATGAGGGACCTGAGAGAGCAAAAGTCATTTTCCATGGCAAACAACCTGGTCAGGATGAAGAGATGTGTCTGAATAAGCCTCTCACATTTTAATGTAGACAAAATGGACCAAACCAACCCTGTGTGGAGATCTCTCCCCCAGTACCTATTGTTGATATACCATTCTAACTTGTGAAAGTGTCACAGGAAGTAGGGGCAGCCTCCATCTCATGGGACCTTAGGAAGAAACTGTTAGGACAAAGTGTTTTCCAAGGCTGTGAGCTCATTCAGTTCATGAAGGAAGTGACCTACCTCACTTCTTTGTGATGGAACTCTCTGAACTTGGGATCCCGGAAACCAGGGACCCAGGGTCAGGCCGAGTAACAGTCACAGAGATCTCACTTTTTTGGATTTATCATGGAAAGAGTCAGTCTTTCTTGGTACTTACAGATGTGAAGATGGTCAAATGCCAGAAAAAATCTGAAGAGGTGTCTTCCCTGAGAATGCAGGTAGTGGCGGCTCAAAGCTGGCTCCTGACAACTTCACAGAGTGGGCCAAGGAGTCCAGATTTGAGAACAGACAGGCCATTTCGGGTGAACAAAGAATGGCTCACAAGGCAGAGGACACTCCGGTTAGTAACAGACCTTCTTGGGGGAAGGAAGTGCATTTGTGACAATGAGTGTGGGTTTGTGGTTTTGTCTCATGTTCTGAGAATAGGTAGGAAAGTTGGTTTGTTTGGTTTGGAGTGGACTGTTTCTATTAAGTCATTTGACAAGGCAAGTGTTTCTATGTCTGTGTATCCCACTGTGTCCGTGGGTGTAGACATTACAAAAGAAAATGCATCAATGGATGTGTCCTGTCTAGGAGAAAGCTTCCCAACATTCACGCTGCCCAATTTATAAAAGGACAGAGGGTTGCCTTATTTGTGGGCAAGACCTGAAATCTTCCTAAGTTCCTGTTTTCTTCCTGAATTCTGGCCACTCTCGAGAATAGGCTCATGATTTTGTGACCAAGATAGGTACCACCTCCAAGCTCTGTGACTTGGCCATGTACTGGATAGCTGAAGGGAATGGCGAGAATCTCAGAAAACTCAGATATCAATGTTACCAGGAAAGTCTCAGTGGAGAAACCCTGCTTTGGGACTTTGGCTTACCTATTGTTCTATAGCACTGAATGTCAGGAAGGTCTTTGCCTAAGGCCACCCCGTTGTGAAGCCTGAATAAAACAGTTCTCTAATGTAAATGAATGGGCATCACCTGTCCCTCTTTGAGTAATTGATTTCGAAAGGGATGTGTCTGAATCAGCCTGTTGGCCCTGTGTGAGGCTGTGGCTTAGATTCTCAACACCTGATGGATCTAAAGAAAGATGCCATGTGTGCATCCAAAACCAAAATGGCCAAAAGAGTACTCATTATGGATGAAGTCTCTCGCCTTCCTCTGTAAGTTTCCTGACCTCCATAAGGTGAGAATAGGAATCCTTTGGGTCAAATGAGTTTTTCAAAGCCCTTCAGAGTCTAGCCAATTGGTGCTTGGGTTTTCTCATGACCCCAATCCACATGAAGAATCTAAACCCCACAGTCAGTAGGCCTCAAATTGGAGAAGTGGAACAGTAATAATGGTAGGCCTATTTGATCACTCCTGGTTCAGAGGAAGGGTTTCCAGGCCACCCTGACTTTAGGCAAATGACGGGCAAGTGAGCTTATTTTGGACACTGTCTTGAACAGCGCCCCTCATAGAAACCTCCAGCTAGAGGTTATGATGAGTGTCTATGTGGAAAAGATGAGGGCCATATGGGAGTGTTTTCGTTTAAATTTTGGTCATTTGTGTGGCGATTGGAAGAAATCACTGGGTCCACCTGGGCTTGAACTCTAGTGTGAATCCCTATAGAGACTGAATTCTGGAACTGACCTCAGAGAAGTATTGCCATGAGCTTTGTTGGGATTTTAGGAGCCCACGCATGAGAGTAGCCCTTATAAACTTAGATCAAGGGCACAGAGCACTGGGAATCTCAGCCAAGATAATCCATGATTTTCTTCTTAAAGTCTTGGCAGCCATAGCTGAGAGTCAAAACATACATGTACCTCACATTGTAGACTTCAATTGGACTGGCTTCATGTGACCTTTTGACAACTCTTTGGGAAGCCTTGCCTATGAGAGTTCTCCAGAGTTTCATTGAAATGAGCTTCCTCAACATTTAATGGTTTTTGAAAACCACAGTTCCTCCAACTTCATCCTCAAAAAAAATGGCTAGATAAACACCATGAAATTTTTGGAATTCCCATGACCAGGTGGCACTGGAGAATCTTTGGATGTCATATTGCTGATCATGAGTGTATCAGACAGTGCCTTGACTGACTAGGTTTCATGAAAATTGTGTAGAACAGAGATGCCAGTAAGTTGGAGCCTGCAAATTAGTGGGCCTAGAGCAGTGGTGTGAAGGTGTGTGATAAAACGTGTGGTGGGGCCATGTGGATCTGCCACTGGCTTCCAAATGACTTGTGAATGACATGGTACAGCCAGCAGAACCTTCCATGTAAAGGCATCTTTTTTGTATAGGGAGATTTCAAGGCAATGTTCAGAATCAGGTTGCTATGGACAAAGGGGCAACCCATGTGGGATAGAATCCTGGTTGGTGCATTCACATGCAGACCGTGACCTCCACACGTGACAGAACTCCCTCCAGCACTGTGTCCCAGTTGATCTCCTTGTATTTCATGAAGAAAATACCAAATTCCCAGTGCAGCAGCAAGAACCACCACGAAAAGTGGAGGAGGACCAAATGGCTTCACAGTTCACACGGTGAGTCACTTAGCTCCCAGTGGCCATAGTTTAACTACAAAGAGAGTATTCGCACTGCTGCCTCATGTTCATTGGAAAATTAGAAACAATGTCCTCCAGGTCACATAGATGCAGACCCAGCTTTGATGGTCTCACTAGAAAGTAAGCTAAAGCTACTGACAACAACATATATCTCAAGTGCCCAACCTCAGAGGCAGTTTATCAAGAAGTCTTTAGGCCAGCAGAACTCCATGTTTGTGGAGTGTTTTACCATGTGCCTTACTTTTGGAAACTGCTCTACCACTTCCAAGTTTGTGAAATCCTGAGTATATTCCATTCCACATATGCATTCACAGATTTTCTAACTCTTCTCCTCTAATTGTGTCTTACTTGGGGCAAAGTTAATGTCAAGGCATTGTTGTGGATGAGAGTGGGAAGATTTTTGTGTAGCACATATATGCATACACATTGGATTCATTTTCCAATTTTCCATTCGAAATACTTAATCCCTGACACTAACTCATAAACTACTAGACTCTGACTGCTAATCCTAATATGATGGAGAAAACTAACCCAAACAGAATAGAAATACAAGCAGTTCAAAGGAGGCATGGTGTATATTTGGACTTGCCATTTGCATTATGAAGGGTAGGTGTTATAAATCTAGTTAATTTTTAATTGAAATAGTTCTCCTTGTGTTTTTAAAGTTAATAAATATATAAATTCCTGTCTCCCTTTCCCTGTAGCCTATTCAGAACATGTATTTTTATATGCACATATAGAATCCTACCTGGTATCACATGTACATTCTTGTGAGGTGGCTGACTTGGCAGATAAAAATTATGAGAAGAGATCACTCCTCCTAAACCCTGTTGGATCTTAAAATTCAACCTATGGGTGAGCTTCCTAGTTGAACAACATTAAACATAAATCCATGTTCAGTAAAAGAAATATTTTTGCATCTGTGGATGATATATATTTCATGATAAATTTCGATTGGCATATATATTGGTAATTTAATGTCTCTGCATGTGTGTTTTTTGTATATATATATATATATATACTCTCCAGATTTTTCAAAATATGAAATATATGTGTCTTATACACACTCCCTAAATTCATTCATGTTCATGTGTATGGATTTATAATCAAGTATTCACAAGATTATTCTCAGAAATATTCATCCACCTGAAATACATATTTGTTACCAGTACTGAAAACTAACTTTAGTTAACGTTGCATACAAATACTAAATTTGTACAGTAACTGACCCAGTTTAACATCAATGCAAGTAGATTACTATGGGACATGATGTGTATTTTGACATTCATTTTTATTCAACACTACTACATTACTATTTCTTTAATTTATGCACATCATAAGATATATATTTCATCCACAAGTTAGCAAACTTATAGGCATTTGTTTCACTTTCAATAACTTCCTGCTTCAGAACACATGGATTCCTCCAGGTTTCTTGTCTGGTCTTTTCATGAGACTTCTTTCCAAACACATTATTTTCAACTTCCATAATCAATTTTGAAGCAAAACTCACACACTCTTCATGATAAATCATAATCCTAATATAACGTTTAGATGTTTAACTGGTTGGAATGAATGTATGTATATCAATATAAGATTTCCTGTATATTTTCAGATATCAATTGAATCCATTATTAAATTTGGAATCCATTATATTATTTATTCACAGCATTGTCTATTCATGCATTATCTCTATATTCATATCACAGGGTACACCTATTTGTACCCCCAATAATAATTTGTACATTTCGACACAGAAGCAATGGTCACACTTATTATTTTACCAATGTAAATGTCAGGCGAGCATCGGAGGAAGAAACTACCAGGGACTGTCTAATGCAACAGCCAAAAGTTTATGGGGGTCCAACATGCTGGGGCTCAGAGCTCCCTTGAATAGAGCAGAGAGCCCTGAGAACAGCTTAAGCAGAGCTTATATACTTTCCTTGGAGAGGGCAGGGAGGGAAGATTATTGATGGGTCAGCGCGAGTGGGCAGTTTGCGTGCAAATGGGTGAGGGAGTACATTCTGCAGTTTTGCAGTTGGTACAGAACATTCAGGGAACAAGATTAGCGAACAGTTCTCAAGATATCAACAGTGTTTTGTTAAGCATACCGTAAAACTGGAAGTGACAATTACCTATTTTATTTACCTTTCATTCCCCACTTTCTTTTGGTTACATTAAATCATAATAGTGATCATTGAGGATGTCACATTTTATGTCTGCTAGTGTGGTATATTGATTTCTGATTACCATAAGTTTAACTTGTCCAATTTGAGCTTGGAGAAAGGAAACTACACGGTTGAGCAAACAGGGTCCTACAGTTAGCAATAATGTGAGGATTATTAATGGACCGGCCAGGGCTGATAAAAGCATAGTTACCCAGGGGGACTCTGTGAACCAAGACTCAAACCACCCTTTTTGGGCCTCTCTCTCTTGTTGATGCTCTTCAATGCGTCTTCTTAATTTAATCATAGATTCTTTTACAACTCCAGTATGGTAGGCATAATAACAACATTCTTCCCTCAATGCAGGACAAAGGCCCCTTCTCTCATGAACAGGAGGTCGAACCCTCGCCTGTTCTGTAAAACAACTTCAGAGAGAGAGGTTAAAGATTCTTGTAAAGCTGTGATGGTGGTTTTTTAATATCTTTAAGTTTTGGTCTATTGCTGCTTCTAATTGGGTCATTTGTTGTGTCCCATGGATTAGGGGAGTGATTCCTATGCCCTTCTCTGCAGCAACTACTATTCCTCATAGGATGGCTAAAGTGAAGGATACAGGTTGCCAGCGGAACCGGGTTGTATGCCCCCCTATTTGAAATTTAAATGATCCTGCCTCATGATAGAGCACTCGGGGAAACATCTGCAGCATTACATAATTAATCACATCTGTTGATAATTTTATGAATAAACAATGTTTAAGTATATAGAATTATACTGTTGTAGGTATGGACAAGGCAAGGCACCTAAGATAGCACCAAAGACAGGGAAACAGTCCTATTTGGTTGCAACCGGATAGAGAGGGCATTGCTTCTGTTGTAATCAATTAATCCCCTGAATCCCAAGTTTAGGTAGTTTCAGAATTTTGTACCCAACATGTAAGGGAAAAGACTCAGAAATTCACAGTCTGCAGAAGTTCACAAAAAGCAGTTTTTGGTTCTGTTTTTATTTTCCTTTTCTCTGGGAAAGATAACTTATTAAGGACACCTGGGAGGGGGAGAGCTTTTTTCTTCTATTTTATTTTCTCCCTGCCAGCTGTTACCATGGAGCCCAGTTGGTAACTTCTTTATCTTGGAAATGTAGCCATCTCTGGAAGCCTCAGCTCAAGGCCAGAGGCCTTGTTCACATATTTTGTGAAAAACTAGTAAGGGGGTGTCTAGCTTAGAAGGGCTGATTTCTCCAGCCAGTGGCCAAGTATAACAGAGCAACACGAAAAGAGGAAGTTTATCTACACTGAACTCTTTTATAGGGACTTTGTTGCTGAAAGTCCTAAAGTCAGCCACGATGAAGACTTCTGGAGATGGCCATTTAAGATTTTTCTGTGGGCCTGGTACAGACGGGAAGACGGGGAAGGCGGGGGGTGAGAGCAGTTCTGTGGTTCTGAGAATGAGGAAAAAGAGATATAAAAGAATAATGGGAAAAGGGTTTGGGATTTTCCTGGCAACAAAACTTGAGCAGTAGAACAGGTAGACCAGATGGGAAGACGGGAATGAGTATCTAAAAAGCCTGTGAGGGACTTTAAATTCTTAGTAACCTGTTTTTAGTGATGACAAAGCAACTTTAAAGGCCATTTTCATTACATCTTGGATAGGCATCTGAGGGCACTCCTCAGCTTGTTTGAGCTTTGGGTTAGCTGGTAAGAGGACCCGGTGGGACCCGGTGTGGGCACTGACAGGAGAAGAGAGGAGTGAGTGGGTGGAAGGGTACCTCAGTACCTGCTGCCTCAGCATGGGGGCAATGGTCTGAGAACCAGCGGAGGTTTGGGGTTTTGATCTAGTAATTGGAGGGGAGAAATCAGGTTGTTGATGTGAGAGTGACAGCAGAGAATCTGTAGCAGAAGGATCTATTGGAGAAACATATTTCGTGATGTGAGCAAAGGAGGGAAAAGGCCTACACATAGGGGAATTTTCTTCAATCCTTTTGAGCACTTGCCGAAGTTGAAATAGTCACACAGAATTTGAGGATCTAGAGACCCCTCTGGGGGCCATCGGTTTTGGTTGTCTAATTGGTAATATGGCCAATGCTGTGAACTGAATTTGATGAGGAGTTTGGGTTCCACCAGGCAGCCCCTGTATGCTCACATCCCCATGACTTACGGAAGAAGACGGCTTTTCCCCCACACAGCCGTGGTTGTTTGTGGCTTTGATAGTCCACCGGGCAAACATAGTAATCTATGCTAGCCAACCTGCATCAGGCTTGCGTGTCCCTACATCCATAATGTTTGTTTCCATTATCTATGGTATGGGAGAAATTTAATGGAATTTTAGTGGGATCCTCTTCATCAGAGATATCCCAATTGGAAAGACGTATACCCAGCTGACAAATATCTGGGTGGAGAGTTGGCCACCAGGTCCCTAAGGGGGCTGTATGTGAGACAGACCATACTTCTTGTCTAATAGGATTTGTGATCAGCCATCGCTGCTGAATGGGCTGATGATGGTTAGGACTAGTGGTGGCCAAGGGGAGAGTCTATAGCCTTATCCACATGGCAAATATGCAATTTGAAAGGGTTACCAGTCTTTTCCACTTTCAAGCCAGAGTCTGGACAGGGCACAGGCTTGAGATGAGAATTAGGATCCAGGAAGTGATTCCGTCTACCTTTACCACTGTAGGTTTTATAAGTAGCACCTGGTATGGTCCTGTCCAGCGGGGTTCCAGGGATGACACCTGATGTCATCTTATGTAGATGAAGTCTCTTTTTTGATATCGATGTGGAGTCTCCTCTTCACCAGGTTGGTAGGCAGTGGCCAGCTGTTTTGACAGGTATCCCTGAGTTCTTTCAATAGCTTTAAGTTTGTCAAGCAAGGGGGTGTGGAAGGGATCGGTAGGTCTTAGAGTTGTGGTTAGGTCCTTACTGGAGGAGGGGCCCCATAGAGAATTTCATAGGAGGTGAGGTTACACAAAGAAACAGAGGGAGTATTTCTTGCATGAAACAGTGCATAAGGCAGGAGCATAGTCCAATCTTTGATGCCCTCTCTAAGCTTAATTTCGTTAAGGTCTCTTTAATGGTTCTATTAATTTTTTTAACCTGTCCTGAGCTCTGGGGTCTATAAGCACAATGTAACTTCCAATTTATCCCCAGGATCCTGGCTAACCCCTTATTACCTGGGCCATGAACGCCGGTCCATTATCAGACCCTATTACCTTAGGTAGGCCGTATCATAGAAAAATATCTTTCAGGATTTTCTACCACCATTTGTGCCTTTTTTTTGTGGGGAAGGCTTCAATCCATCCTGAAAATATATCTACAAACACTAGGAGATATTGAAGTCCATACCTTGCTGGCTAAATTTCAGTAAAGTCCACTTCTCAGAATTTCCTGGTCTGGTTGCTCATAGGTGCTTTCCTCCAGGAAGCTTGGAAGGGTAATTGTTCTATTGACAGAACGGACAGGGTTTTGTTACCCGTTCAGTTATGTCCTTTCGCTGTGAGTCGGTTAGTGGAAAACTCTGTTCTTGATCCTTCAGGAATGCCTGCAGTTTCTTTGGACCAAGGTGTGTGAATTGATGTACATTTTTAACGTAGTGTAAGGCTTTCTGAAACTGCAGGCTTGGCTCAGTGAAGTTGAGGAGTTCAGTGCCAGTGTCGTAAGATGTTATCAAAAGCTTGCTGGTGCTCAGGGGTCCATTGGAATTGGGCATCTCCCTTTAACAGCGGGTATAAAGGAGAAGTTAAGGACGCAAACACAGGAATCCATAACCTGCAAAACCCAGTAGTCCCAAGAAACTCTTTGTGTTGTCTGCTGCTGGGGGCGGGGGGTATCTGCACAACCGTTTGTTTTCTGGGCTCAGTGAGCCAACGTTTACCACCTCTAAGGGAATAGCCCAGGAAGACTACTTCTTGCTGGCAAATTTGGGGTTTTTTGGAAGAAGCTCTATACCCGAGTTGAGCAAGCATGCATAATAGTGCTTGGTTCCCAGACTCACAGTTTTCCTTGGTGTTGGCTGCAGTAGCAGGTCATCCACGTACTGAAGCTGGGTGACTTCGGGGTGCATAGTTCTGAAGTTGTTGACATCTCTGTGGAGGGCTTCATCAAAGAGAGTGGGGGAGTTTTTGAACCCCTGTGAGAGTCTAGTCCATGTTAGTTTACTATACGTTCCGGTTTCTGGGTCTACCCACTCAAAAGCAAACAGCAACTGACTGTCTTTATGCAGAGGCATGCAAAAGATAGCATCTTTATGTCCATACCATTTCTACTCAGGGTTCAGAGTGATAAGCAGATTGTACAAATTATTTACCGTGGGGTGAATGTCCTGCACTCTGTTGTTGATCTCTCTTAGGTCTTGAACGGGGATAGTCCCCAGTTCCTGGATTTTTTACTGGTAGCAGGGGAGTGTTCCAGGCCGATTGACAGGGCCTTAGGACCCTAAAGCCAGATATTTCTGAATATGGGGCCTTAACCCATCTTTAGCATTTTTGCTCAGAGGATGTTGTTTGACATTGATTGGGGAGGCTGAGGTTTTCAACTCCACTGTTCTTGGAGGTTGTTTCATGGCTAGGCCTAACCGAACAATTTTTGCCCAGGCATCTGGGTAATCTGTTATCCATTTCTGGGGTAGCTTGCCTGTTTGATCATTCTTGGGGTGTGTGAAAAGTGGATGTTCATCTTCGACTGACATTTATAAAGCCATGACTATAGGAGTTTTTAATGAAGGATTTAGAAATTTCATTTTGGGGCCTTCGGGGTTAAAAGTTGTTTTGGCCCGGAGCTTACTGAGCAGATCTCTGCCCATCAATGGGGCCAGGCATTCTGGGATTACTAGGAAGGAATGTTGGATTTTTCCTTTCCCCATGTCCATGGTCCTCTTAGTTGTCTAAGTCTGATATTTACTGCTGTTAGCCCTTTGAACTAGAGACCTTTTATTTGATAGAGGGCCCAGTGGGGCCTTAAGGGCTGAGTATACTGCTGCTGTATCCACTTCAAAGTTTATGGGGTCCCCTTCACTTCAAAAGTTACCCTGAGCTCGGGGAAGGGATCTGAGCCCCGACATTCTCAGTCAACCTCCAGAGTCAGAAAGGCTGTCTGGCATGGCTGTCTCTTTCTAGGGCACTTTTTGGCTCAGTGTCCTTTTTCTTTACAGTAGGCACATTGATCTGAGGCCAAGGGTGGCCTCTGGTGGGGACCCAGGTATCGCTTCTTGTCTCCCTGTTTCTTAATTTCTGGCCTATTTATTGTTGTGACCAGGACCTTAGTTAATACCTTCATCTGTCTTTTTCATCTGTCATCCTCCCTTTGCTCCCTTTCGTTCTCTCTGTTTCTGTCTTATAGGATACTTTCTCGGCTACCCTGAGTAAATCTCTCAAAGTCATATCTTGTAATCCATCTAAGTATTGTAACTTTCTTTTAATATCCAGATCAGCTTGCCCAATGAAGGCCATCATGACATATGTCTTTTGATCCTCTGCCTGAAGATCGAAAGGAGTATATCTCCTATATGCCTCCATAATTCTCTCTAGAAACATAGAGGGATATTCATCAGGCCCTTGAATAATCTCTCTTACCTTGGCCAAATTATTTGGTAGGCTAGCGGCCGGTTGGAAACCCACTATTAGGGCCCGGCAATAAGTGGACAGATGCTCCCTACCTTCAAAGGTGTCGGGGTCCCAGTTGGGTCAGTTCAAGGGTAAGCCGGCTTTGATTATGTTGGGAAGTTGTGTTGGTCACCCATCTGGTCCGAGGATATTTTTTTCTAGCTTCCAGAAAGTTTCTCTCTCGTTCCTCTGTCATGAAGAGAATCCCTAGGATTTGTTGGCAGTCATCCCAAGTAGGCAGGTGTGAAAACGCCAGGGAGTTCTTTGAGTTCTTTTAGCCGGGCCAGCTTCCTCCAGGGAAGGAGGGGCTGTGTGTGTGACAAGGGGGAGTCATCTGGTGGGCGCTGGGCCGGCCTAGCTTTCTCCAATGGCGGAGAGGCTGAGTCAGCAGCAAAGGAATCACTTAGAGGTTGTTGGGGGTTGGTGGACGACGGCAGCGGATAAGAAGGGTAGGAGAGTCCAGTAGAGTCTTGAGACTCAGGGAGAACAGAGGTTGGAGGAGGAAGAGCAGAGGGTTTGTGAGATAGAATCATGGTGGAAGGAGTAGGAGTGGGCGCAGAGACAAAGAAAGGCTTCACCCATGTAGGAGGAGATTTGCAGAGGTCCTGCAAAGTTAAGATATATGGCTGTTGATCTGGATGTCTATGTGGCCCCGGTTGAAAGACAAAATCTCTGACGTTTCAAATTAGTGGGAAGTAGATGTTTCTAGGGGCTATCCAACTCCAAAGGTGGGTCATTCTGAGGCACAGAGGGTCTGCCAGGTCCAGCAATTTACTGAAAAAGAAAGATTCTGGGCCTTGCGCAGACTTTGGTCCAGTGATCAAGGGTCAGGAAGAGAGGTGTTGAAGTGCTCTGTCCCAAAATGAGAGATACACAAACAGTGAAAGAAATCACACACTACACTGACAAGACAAGACAATAAAGACAGGCAATGGACGTCCAATACTGAGGCCAGGACTGAGTAGCCGGCAAAACCTGATGGGCTGGCAATACTGAATCCGAAGCAAAATATCACTGAGTCAAGGAGACTATTGTTCCTCGATTTCCTGAGTCCTCTGGGGCATCCCCCAGGGACGTGGCCTGTGGCTCTGTGACACGTATGTCAGCCTCTGTCAGAGAGAGCTCACGCTCATCACCAATAGCCATTTTGCCAAGCCCTAACCTGAAACCTAAAACCAAAAAGAGTTCCCTTACTTACCCTGAAAGGAGCCCCTTGGGGATCTTTCATCCGCTGCTGCCGGATCTTGCTCGTGCCTCCAGATGTAAAGGTCGGGCAAGCATCAGAGGAAGAGACCACCAGAGGAATGTCTCATGCAACAGTAAATGGTTTATTATGGGTCCAGCATTCTGGGGCTCAGAGCTCACTTGAATAGAGCAGAGAGCAATGAGAACAGCTTAAGCAGAGCTTATATGCTTTCCTTGGAGAGGGCAGGGAGGGAAGTTTATAGATGGGTCAGGGCAAGTGGGTGGTTTGCGTGCAAACGGGTGAGGGTATACATTTGCAGTTTGGCAGTTGCGGACAGCACATTCTGGAAACAAGATTCGCAAACAGTCCTCAAGACTTCAACAGTGTTTTGTTAAGCATACAGAAAAACAGTAAGTAACAAGTACCTATTTTATTAACCTTTCACCAAAGCCTAAATGGAAAGTGAGCATGGATTACTAAACACATCCATATCCAGGTTGCCTAACGCTCTCAAATCAATCCTATTGGTGACTACATATTTGTTTCTTCTTAAGATAATATATTCAACCTCAACCCTGTTGAAAATGACTAATCCTATCACTCGCTTTATATTTTCCTGATTTCCTAATGTCTCTATTGATATCTGCTTTCCTACATATTTTCCCCAGTTCATCATTGTGACTGACTCTTCACATGTGCTGACATTTACATTCACTCTTTATCCGAAACCCTATTGCTAAAGAACTTTTGGTCCAAATCCTATACTCACTCTTTTTTCTAACATACCGACTATCTTCCTAATCCTAAAGACTATCCCTTTTTGACTGGATGATCTCTTCGACAAGCAATCATCCAAGGTACAAGGTCCTATGCCATTGTATATTGATTTATATGAGACATCTGTGCAGAACATAATTCAAAGCTAAGTATCCCAATCAACAGCCCAATGCCCTTCCTGGATTCAAATCTTATCTAGATTTCTGTTTTCAAACTTATATTTCACCAATATATTCTTGTAAATATCGCAAGTTCCCAATACCATTATTCATTAAGCAGAATGATTCCTAACTCAAATGAAACATGTTATTAAGCCTAACCATACATTGTTCCCTCAAACTAACTTTACAGAAGAGCCGAGACAGAGTTTATCTTACAATACAGTAATGTAGGGGATCTTCCACCTGCTGAGAACATCAAAGGACCATGCAGAAATTATACCCTGAAGAAGTTGCAGGCAGCTATGAAGGACCTAAGAGGGGAAAAGTCATATTCCATGGCAAACAACAGGGTCAGTATGAAGGGATGTGTCTGAATCAGCCTCTCCTTTCTTAATGTAGAGAACTGATGAAACCATGCCTGTGTGGAGAGCTGTTTACAGGTGCCTATGGTTGATATACCATTCTAACTTGTGAAAGTGTCAAAGGAAGTAGGGGCAGCCTCCATTTCATGGGACCTTTCGAAGCAACTGTTAGGACAAAGTGGTGGCCAAGGTAGTGACCTCATTCAGTTCCTAAAGAAAGTGACCTCACCTCTCTTCCTTGGTGATCAAAAAATCTGAAATTGTGATGCAGGAAGCCAGGCACCCAGAGCCAGTCCCAGTCCCAGTCCCAGTGGTCTCACTTGTTTGGATTTACCAAGGACAGAGTCAGTCTTCCTTGGTACCGACTGATATGAGGATTGTCAAATGGCAGAAGAGCTCTGAAGAGGGGCCTTTCCTGAGAAAGCAGGTATTGGTTCACCGCTGGCTCCTGACAACTTCACAGTGTTGGCCAAGGAGACCAGATCTGAGAAAGGACAGGCCATTTCAGGGGAACATAGTATGGCCCCCAGTTAGAGGACACTCCAGATAGTCACAGACCTACTTGGGTTAAGGAGGTGCCTTTGTGGGTGTTCAGTGAGTTTGTGCTTTTCTCTCATGTTCTGAGAATAGGTAGGAAAGGCAGTTTTTTGGGTTGCAGTGGACTGTTTCTAGTAAGTCGTTTGACAAGGCTAGTGTTTCTAAGTCTGAGTATCCCACTGTGTCCGTGGTTGTAGACATTAGAAAAGAGAAGGCATCAAAGGATGTGTCCTGTATAGTAGAAAACTTCCCAGCATTCATCCTGCCTAATTGAAGAATGGACTTTGGTTTGCCTTATGGATGGGCAACACCTGCTAAATTCCTAAGTTCCTGTTTTCTTCCTGAATTCTGGCCACTCTCCAGAATAGTCTCATGGTTTTGTTTCCAAGATATGTACCACCTCCAAGCTCTGAGACATGTCCATATACTTGATAGCTGTAGAGAATGGGAACATCTTAGAAAACTCAGATATCAGTGTGACCCGGAAATTCTCAGTGGAGAAACCCTGCTTTGGTTCATTTGCTTACCTATGGTTCTGTTGTCCTGAATGGCGGGAAGGTCTTTGCCTCAGGCCACCCCTTTGTGAAGCCTGAAGAAAACAGTTTTCAAATGGAAATGAATGGGCATCACCTGTGGCTCTTTGCTTAATTGCTTGTAAAAGGATGTGTCTAAATCAGCCTCTTGGCCCTGTATGAGGTTGTGGCTTAGATTCTCAGCACATGATGGATCTAAAGATAGATTCCATGTGTGCAATCAAAACCAAAATGGCCAAAAATCTGTCATTGTTGATGAGTCTCTTGCCTTCCTCTGTTAGGATTCTGACCTCTATCAAGTGAGAATAGGGATCCTTTAGGTCAAATGAGTTCTTTGAAGAACTGCAGAGGTGCTTGTGTTTTCTTGTGACTCCAAATCACTTAAAGAATCTATCCCTGAGAGTCAGTAGGCCTCAAATTGGAGAAGCAGGCCTATTGGATCACTCCAGGTTCACAGGAAGGGTGACCATGCCACCCTGACTTTAGGCAAATGAGGGGCAAGGAAGATTATTTTGGACACTCTCTTGGGATGCGTCCCACATGAAAAACTCCAGCCAGAGGTAATGATGAGTGTCTCTCTGGAAGAAGGTGAGGACCATGTGGAAGTGTTTTGGTTTTAATTGTAGTCATTCGTGTGGCAGTTGGAAGAGATGACTGGATCCACCTGGGCTTGAACTCTGGTGTCATTCCCCTTAAACACTCAGTTCTGGATTAATCATCAAAGAAGTATTGCCATGAATTGTGTTAAGAATTTAGGAGGCCATGCATGAGAGTCTCCGTTGGAAACTGAGATCTAGTCCTAGGGTGGCTTTCCACAGAGCACTGGGAATCTCAGCCAGGATATCAAATTATTTTTTTCTGAAAGACTTGGAAGCCATATTTGCTAGTCAAAACACACATGGACCTCAATTGTAGACCTCGATGGGCCTGGATTCATGTGACTTTTAGGCCACTCTTTGGGAAGCCTTGCCTGTGAGAGTTCTTCAAATTTTTCATTGAAATGAGCTTCCTCACCATTGAATGATTCCTGAATGATTTGAAAGCCATAGTGCTTCCAACTTCATAATTGAAAATTGGCTAGATAAATACCATGAAATTTTTGAAATTCCAAGACCAGGTGGCAATGAAGAACATTTGGATGTCCTGTTGCTGATCACGAGTGTACCAGACAGTGCCTTGATTGACTGGTTTTGATGAAAATGGTGTAGAACAGAGATCTCAATAATTTGGATCCTGCTGAGTAGTGGGCCTAGAGCAGTGGTGAGCAAATGTGTGATAAAACATCTGAGGTGGGGCCATGTGGATCTGCCATTGGCTTCCAAATGGCTTGTGACTGACATGGTGCAGCCAGCAGACCCTTATATGTAAAGGCAACTTGTTATATGGAGAGGTTTCAGTGCAATGTTCAGAATCAGGTTCAGAATCAGGGGGCATCCTATGTGGTATACAAGCCCTGTTGGTGCATTCTCCTGCAGACCCTGATCCACCAAACGTGACAGAACTCGCGGCAACACTGTGTCCCAGTTGAACTCCTTGTATTTCGTGAAGCAAATACCAAACTCCGAGTGCAGCAGGAAGAAACATTAGGAAAAGTGGAGGATGATAAAATGGCTTCGCAGTCCATATGGGGAGACACTTAGCCCCCAGTGGCCACAGTTTACATACAAGAGAGAATTCAGCACTGCTGCTTCATGTTTATTGGAAAATTATAAACCATGTCCTCCAGATCACAGAGATGAAGACGCAGCTTTGATGGTCTCACTAGAAAGGAAGCTAAAGATCCTCACAAAAACATATATTTCAAGTGCCCAACCTAGAGACAGTTTCTCCAGACGTCTTTAGGCAGGCAAATCTCCATGTTTGTAGAGTTTTTACACTGTCCCTTACTTTTGGAAACTCCTCTACAATCTCCAAGGTTGTGAACCCTAAGCATTTTCAATTTCAGATATGTATTCAAAGATTTTCTAACTCTTCTCCTCTAATTGTGTCTTACATGGGGTGAAGGTAATGTCAAGGCATTGTTCTGAATGAGAGTGGGAAAATTTTTTTGTAGTACACATTTGCATACACATTGATCCATTTTCCAATTTTCCATTCGAAATACTGAATCCCTGACACTAACTCATACCCTACTAGACTCTGACTACTAATCCTAATATGATGGAGAAAAATAAACAAAAAAAATGAAAATGCAAGCAGTTCAGTGGAGGCATGGTGTATAGTTGGACTTCCCTCTTGCATGATAAAGGGTCGGTTTTATAAATCTACTCAATTTTTAATTGAAATAGTCCTCCATGTGTTTTTTTTTAAAGAGAGAGTTAGAGAGGAGAGAGAGAATTCTATAATATTTATTTTTTTAGTTATCGGCGGACACAACATCTTTGTTTGCACGTGGTGCTGAGAATCGAACCCATGCCGCACGCATGCAAGGCGAGCGTGCTACCACTTGAGCCACATCCCCAGCTCTCTCCATGCGTTTTTAAAGTTAACAAATATGTGAATTCCTGTCTCCCTTTCTCTGTAGCCTACTCAGCACATGTACTTTTTATATGCACATATAGATTCCTACTTGGTATCACACGTATATTTTTATGAGTTGGCTGACTTGGCAGAAACAAATTGTAAGAAGAGATCAGTCCTCCTAAACGTTGTTGGAACTGAAAATCCAAACTATGGGTGAGCTTCCTATTAGAACAATATTATACATAAACCCATGTTTAGTAAAATAAATATTTTTGCATCTGAGGGTGATATATATTACATGATGAATTACGATTGGCATATATATATTGATACTTTTTAATGAATTTTTGTGTTTTTTTGTCTATATATATATATATATATATATATATATACACATACACTCTACAGATTTTATAAAATATGAAATATATTTGTCTTATATACACTCCGTAAATTCATTCATGTTCATGTATGTGGATTTATAATCAACTTTTCACAAGATTATTCTCAGAAATAATCATCTACCTGAAATACATATTTGTTTCCCAGTGCTGAAAACTAACTTCAATCAATGGTGCTTACAAATCCTAATATTTCTACAGTAACTGACCCAGTTTAACATCAATGCAAGTATATTCCTATGGGACATGATGTCTATTTTGACATTCATTTTAGTTCAACACTGGTACATTACTATTTCTTCAGTTTTTGCACATCATAGGATATATATTTCATTCACAAGTTCACAAATTTATAGGAATTTGTTTCACTTTTAATCACTTCCTGCTTCAGAACACATGTATTCCTCCATGTTACTTGACTGGTCTTTTCATGAGACTTGTTTCCAAACACATTATTTTCGATTTCCATAATCAATTTTGAAGCTAAACCCACACACTCTTCAAGATAAACCATAACATTAATATTACCATTAGATGTATAAGTGGTTGGAATGAATGTGTGAATATCAATATAAGATTTCCTGTACATTTTCACATTTCAATTCAATCCATTATTAAAGTTGGAACCAGGTATGCTATTTATTCACAGTATGGTCTATTAATGCATTATCTCTATATTCATAGACACAGTGTACACCTCTTTGTTCCCCCAACACTAATTTATATCTCTTCAAAACATTGCTCCCAAAAATGGTAGAAGAAATATTCATGTCACCTTATATATATATATATATATATATATATATATATATATATATATATATATATATATATATTTCTTTTTTTAATCACAGTAATATTCTGGACACAAAAAACAAAGGTCATACTCATGATTGTATCAAAGCCTAAATGGAAAGTGAGCATGGATTACTAAAAACAACCATATCCAGGTTGCCTAATGCTCTCAAATGTAAATCCTATTGGTGACTACATATTTGTTTCTTTCTAAGATTATATATTCAACTTCAAGCCTGTTGAAAATGTCTAATCCTATCACTCAGTTTATACTTTGCCTGATTTCCTTATATCTCTATTGATATCTGCTTTCCTACATATATTCCCCAGTTCATCATTGTGTCTGACACTTCACATATGCTGACATTTACATTCAATGTCTACCCGAGACCCTATTGCTAAAGAAATTTTGGTCTAAATCCTATACTCACTCTTATTTCTAAACCTACTGACTATCTTCCTAATCCTACTGACTATTGCTTTTTGACTCGATGTTCTCTTCGACAATTAATCATCCAAGGTATAAGGTCCTAAACCATTGTATTTCAATTTGTCGGAGACATATATGCAGAACATAATTCAAACCTAAGAATCCCACTCAAGGACCCAATGCCCTTCTGACTTCGAATCTTACCTAGATTTTCTGTTTTCATACTTACATTTCACCTATATATTCTTGTAAATATCACAGGTTCCCAATACCATTATTCATGGGGCAGAGAGATTCCTAACCCAAATCAAACATGTTATTAACCCTAAACATACACTGTTCCCTCAATCTAACTTTACAAAAGAGGAGGGACAGAGTTGGTCTTACAATACAGGAATGTAGGGGATCTTCCACCTTCTGAGAACATCAAAGGTCCATGCAGAAATGATCCCTGGAGAAGATATAGGCAGCTATGAAGGACCTGAGAGAGGAAAAGTCATCTTTTATGGTAAACAACCTGGTCAAGATGAATGGATGTGTCTGAATCAACCTCTATCTTCTAAATGTAGAGAAGATGGACCAAATCAGGCCTGTGTGGAGAGCTCTTCCCAGGTGCCTATGGTTGATATACCATTCTAACTTGTGAAAGTGTGACAGAAAGAAGGGACAGACTCCATCTCATGGGACCCTTAGAAGTTACTGTTAGGACAAAGAGGTTGCCAAGGCAGTGACCTCATTCTGTTCCTGAAGGAAGTGACCTCACTTCACTTCCTTGGTGATGGAACTCTCTGAACTTGGGATCCAGGAAGAGAGGCACCCAGAGCCAGTCGCAGTCCCAGTCCCTGTGGTCTCACTTGTTTCAATTTACCAAGCACAGAGTCAGTCTTTCTTAGTACCAACAGATGTGAGGATGGCCAAATGCCAGGAAAGCTCTGAAGAAAGACCTTTCTGAGAAAGCAAGTATTGGTTCACCGCTGGCTCCTGACAACTGCACAGAGTTGGCCAAGGAGACCAGATTTGAGATACAACAGGCCATTTTGGGGGAATATAGTATGGCCCACCATTCAGAGGACACTCCACAAAGGAGGTGCCTTTGTGGGTGTAGGTGTGTGTATGGTTTTTTCTCAAGTTCTGAGAAGATGTAAGAAAGGCTGTTTGTTTGAATTGGCGTGGACTGTTTCTAGTAAGTCCTTTGACAAGGCGAGTGCTTCTATGTCTGTGTATCCCACTCTGTCCGTGGTTGTAGACATTAGAAAAGAAAATGCATCAATGGATGTGTCCTGTCTAGGAGAAAGCTTCGCAACATTCATCCTGCCCGATTTATTAATGGACTGCAGCTTTCCTTATTGAAGGGAAACACCTGCTATCTTTCAAAGTTTCTGTTTACATCCTGAATTCTGGACACTCTCCAGAATTGCCTCATTGTTTTGTGTCCAAGATATGTACTACCTCCAAGCTATGTGATATGGCTATGTACTGGATAGCTGAAGGGAAAGGCGAGCATCTCAGAAAACTCAGATATCAGTGTGACCAGGAAAGTCTCAGTGGAGAAAACCTGCTTTGTGCGTTTTGTTTACCTATTGTTCTGTTGCCCTGAATTTCAGAAAGGTTTTTGCCTCAGACCACTCCTTTGTGAATATCAATTCAATCCATTATTTAAAGTGGAACCAGCTATACTATTTATTCACAGTATGGTCTATTCATGCATTATCTGTATATTCATAGACACAGGGTACAGCTTTTTGTACAACCAATACTTATGTATATGTCTTCAAAATATTACTCGCAGAAATGGTGAAAGAAATACTCATGTCACCTAATCTACATATACATTTTATCACAGTAATATTCTTTACACAAAATGCAAAGTTCACACTTATTATTGTACTAAAGCCTAAATGGAAAGTGAACATGGATTACTTCCATGTTCAGGTTGCCTAATGCTCTCAAATATCAATCCTATTGGTGACTACATATTTGTTTCTTCCTAAGATTATATATTCAAAATCAACCCTGTTGCAAATATCTAATCATATCACTCACTTTATACTTTGCCTGATTTTGTAATATCTCTTTTTTTTATTGTTACGATGAGCCAATTTAGTACTTTTTAAATTTTTTTTTCATCTTTCATACATTTGATTCAAGTGAGTTATGCATTTCCATTTTTACCCCAAATACAGATTGCAGAATCACATCAGTTACACAATCACAATTTTTACATAATGCCATATTAGTGACTGTTGTATTCTGCTGACTTTCCTATCCCCTACTATCCCCCCTCCCCTCCCCTTTCATCTTCCCTCTCTACCTCATCTGTTGTTGTTCCGTTCTCTCCCTTCCCCCCCTTTCCCCTCACAACCTCGTATATGTGATTTCGTATAACGATGAGGGTTCTTTCCGTTTCCATGCAATTTCCCTTGTCTCTCCCTTTCCCTCCCATCACTTGTCTCAGTTTAATGTTAATATTTTCCTCATGCTCTTTCCCTCTGTTCAGTTCTTAATTGCTCTCCTTAAATCAAAGAAGACATTTGGCATTTGTTTTTTAAGGATTGGCTAGCTTCACTTAGCATAATCTGCTCTAATGCCATCCATTTCCCTGCAAATTCCATGAATTTGTCATTTTTTAGTGCTGCATAATAGTCCATTGTGTATAGATGCCACATTATTTTTTATCCATTCATCTATTGAATGGCATCTATGTTGGTTCCACAGTCTGCCTATTGTGAATTGTGCTGCTATGATCATTGATGTGGCGGTATCCCTATAGCATGCTCTTTTATGGTCCTCAGGGAATAGTCCGAGGAGGGCGATAGCTGGGTCAAATGGTGGTTCCATTCCCAGCTTTCCCAGGAATCTCCATACTGCTTTCCATAATGGCCGCACCATTTTGCAGTCCCACCAGCAATGTACAAGTGTACCCTTTTCCCCACATCCTCGCTAGCACTTATTATTGTTTGACATCCTAATGGCTGCCAATCTTACTGGAGTGAGATGGTATCTTAGGGTGGTTTTGATTTGCATTTCTCTGACTGCTAGAGAAGGTGAGAATTTTTTCATGTATTTATTAATTGATTGTATGTCTTCTTCTGAGAAGTGTCTGTTCAGGTCCTTGGCCCATTTGTTGATTTTGTAATATCTCTATTGATATCTGCTTTCCTACATATTTTCCACTGTTCATCATTGTGACTCACCCTTCAAGTGTGCTGATATTTACTTTCACACTTTAACCCAAACCCTATTGCTAAAGAACTTTTGTTCCAAATCCTATACTCACTCTTCTTTGTTAACCTACCGAATATCTATCTAATCCTACTTACTATCCCTTTTTGACTGGATGTTCTCTTCGAATTTTAATCATAAAAGGTACAAGGTCCTATGCCATTGTATATCGATTTATCTGAGATATCTGTGCACAACGTAAATCAAAGCTAAGTATCCCAATGAAGGGCCCATTGCCCCTCTGGGCTTCAAAATTACCTAGACTTTCTTTTTTCATTTATATATTTCACCTCTATATTTTTAAAAATATCGCAGGTTCCCAATACCATTATTCATCCAGCAGAATGATTTCTAACCCAAATCAAACATTTTATTAACCCTAACAATACACTGTTCCCTCAATGTAAATTTAAAGAAGAGCAGGGACAGAGTTGGTCTTACAATACAGGAATGTAGGGGATCTTTCACCTGTTGAGAACCACAAGTTCAATGCAGAAATGATCCCTGGAGAATATGTAGTCAGCTATGGAGGACCTGAGAAAGCAAAAGTAATCTTCCATGGCAAAATACCTGGTCAGGATGACGGGATGTGTCTGAATCAGAACCTCTCTTCTCAATGTAGAGGAGATGGACCAAACCAGGCCTGTGTGGAGAGCTATTACCGGGTTCCTATGGTTGATATACCATTCTAACTTGTGAATGTTTCACAGGAAGTAGGGGAAGCCTCCATCTAATGAGACACTTGGAAGCAACTGTTAGGATAAAGTGGTTGCCAAGGCAGTGACCTCATTCAGTTCCTGAAGGAAGTGACCTCACCTTACTCCCTTGGTGATGGAACTCTCTGAACTTAGGATCCTGGAAGCCAGGCACACAGAGCCAGTCCCAGTACCAGTCCCAGTGGGTTCACTTGTTTGGAATTACCAAGGACAGAGTCAGTCTTTCTTTGTACCTTCTGATGTTAGAATGGCCAATAGCCAAGAGAGCTCTGAAGAGGGGCCTTTCCTGAAAAAGCAGATAGTGGCCCACCGCTGGCTCCTGACAACTTCATAGAGATGGCCAAGGAGACCATATCTGAGACAGGAAAGGACATTTCGGGGGAACATTGTGTGGCCCACCAGTCAGAGGACACTCCATAGAGTCACAGACCTACTTAGGGTAAGGAGGTGCCTTTGTGGGTGTGGTTGTGAGTTTGTGATTTTGTCTCATGTTGTGAGAATAGGAAAAAAAGGTGGTTTGTTTGGTTTGGAGTGAACTGTTTCTCGTAAGTCGTTTGAAAAGGAGAGTGTTTCTATGTCTGTGTATCCCATGGTGTCCGTGGTTGTAGACATTAGAAAAGAGAGTGCATCAATGGATGTGTCCTGTCTAGTAGAAAGCTTCCCATTTCATCCTGCCCAATTTATGAATGGTTAGCGGCTTTACTTAAAGATGGGCATAACCTAATACATTCCTAATTTCCAGGTTTATTCATGAACTCTGTTCACTCTCCAGAATAGGATCATGGTTTTGTGTCCAACATATATACCACCTCCAAGCTCTGTGACATGGCCATGTACTGGATAGCTGAAGGGAATGGCGAGCATCTCAAAAAACTCAGATATCAGTGTGACCAGGAAAATCTCAGTGGAAAAACCCTGCTTTGGGCATTTTGCTTATATATTGTTCTGATGAACTGAATGTCAGGAAGTTCTTGCTCTGGCCACCCCTTTGTGAAGCCTGAAGTAAACAGTTTTCAAATGGAAATGATTGGGCATCACCTGTGGCTCTTTGCTTAATTGCTTTGGAAAGGGATGTGTCTGAATTAGCATCTTGGCCCTGTGTGAGGTTGTGGCTTAGATTCTCAGCACCAGATGGATCTAAAGAAAGATCCCATGTGTGCATCCAAAACCAAAATGGCAAATACACCAGTCATTGTGGATAAAGTCTCGCTTTCCTCTGTGAGGTTCCTGACCTCTATCAAGTGAGAATAGGGATCCTTTGTGTCAATTGAGTTCTTCAAAGCCCTGCAAAGGTGCTTGGGTTTTCTCATGACTCTAATTTACATAAAGAATCTATACCTCTAACTCAGTAGGCCTCAAATTGAAGAAGCGGTGCAGTATTAACGGCATGCCTATTTGATCACTCCGGGTTCACAGGAAGTATGTCCAGGCCACCCTGACTTTAGGCAAATGAGGGGCAAGGGAGCTTATTTTGGACACTGTCTTGGAATGTGCCCCTCATGGAAACCTCCAGCCAGAGGTTATGATGAGTATCTATATGGAAAAAGATGAGGGCCATGTGGGAGTGTTTTGGTTTAATTGTGGTCATTGTGTGGCTGTTAAAGGAGATGCCTGGGTCCACATGGGCTTGAACTCTGGTGTGATTACACTTAGAGAGTGCATTCTGGATCTGATCTCAGAGAACTTGTGCCATGAATTGTGTTGGGATTCTAGGAGGGCACGCATGAGAGTCTCCCTTGGAAACTGAGATCTAGGCCCAGGGTGGCTTTCCACAGAGCACTGGGAATCTCAGCCAGGATACCACATGATTTTTTTTTCTGAAAGACTTGGTAGGCATAGGTGACAGTCAAAACACACATGGACCTCACATTGTAGACCTCAATGGGTCTGATTTCATGTGACTTTTTGGCCACTCCCTGGGAAGCCTTGTCTTTAACAGTTCTACAGAGCTTTCATTGAAATGAGGTTTCTCATCATTTAATGGTTCCTGTACAAATTGAAATCCACAGTGCCTCCATCTTCATCCTTGAAAAATGGCTAGATAAATACAATAAAATTATTGAAATTTCCATGACCAGGTGGCACTGGAGAAAATTTGGAAAACCGGTTGCTGATCATGAGTATACCAGACAGTGCCTTGATTGACTAGGTTTCATCAAAATGGTGTATAACAGAGATGCCAGTAAATTGGAGCCTGCTGAGTAGTGGGCCTAGACCAGAGGAGGGGAGGTGTGTGATAAAACATCTGTGGTGGGGCCATGTTGATCTTCCATTGGCTTCCAAATGCCTTGTGACTGACATGGTGCAGCCAGCAGACCCTTATATGTAATGGTATCTTGTTATATAGAGAGGTTTCAGGGCAATGTTGAGAATTATGTTGCTGTGGTCAAGGGGAAAAGCTATGTGGAATAGAAGCATTGTTGGTATATTCTCTTGCAGACCCTGACCCACCACACGTGACAGAACTCCCTCAAGCACTGTGTCCCAGGTGATCTTTTTTTTACTTCATAAGCAAATACCAAACTCCCAGTGCAGCAGCAAGAAACACCAGGAAAAGTGAAGGATGACCAAATGGCTTCACAGTCCACACGCGGAGACCCTTAGGCCCCAGTGGACACAGTTTACCTACATAGAGAGAATTCAGCACTGCTGCCTCATGTTCATTGGAAAATATGAAACCATGTCCTCCAGGTCGCATAGATGCACACCCAGCTTTGATGGTCTCAGTACAAAGAAAGCTCCTTACGAAAACATATATATCAAGTGCCCAACCTCAGAGGCAGTTTCTCAAGAAGTCTTTAGGGCAGCAGAGCTCCATGTTTGTGGAGTGCTTACCCTGTCCCATACTTTTGGAAACTCCTTTACGACATCCAAGGTTGTGAACTCATGAGAATATTCATTTCCAGATATGTATTCACAGAATTTTTAACTCTTATCCTCTAATTGTGTCTTACTTGGGACGAGGGTAATGTCTAGGCATTGTTCTGAATGAGAGTGGAAAGATTTTTGTGAATCCCTGACACTAACCCATTCCCTACTAGACTCTGACTACTAATCCTAATATGATGGAGAAACATAACCCAAAGAGAATAGAAATACAAGCATTTCAGAGGAGGCATGGTGTATAGTTAGACATGCCTTTTGAAATATATAGGGTAGGAGTTATAAATCTAGTCAATTTTTAATTGAAATAGTTCTACATGTTTTTTTAAAGTTAACAAATATATGAATTACTGTCTTCCTTTCACAGTAGCCTATTCAGCACATGTGTTTTAATATGCACATATAGAATCCTACCTGGTGTCACACGTACATTCTAGTGAGGTGGCTGACATGGCACATACAAATTGTGAGAAGTGATCAGTCGTCCTAAACACTGTTGGAACTGAAAATTCAAACCATGGGTGAGCTTCCTATTTGAACAAACTTATATAAAAATCCATATTCATTAAAATGAATATTTTTGGATATGATGATGATATATATTTCATGATGAATTTCAATTGGCATATATATTGCTATTTTTAATGTCTGTGATATATATATATATATATATATATATATATATATATATATATATATAAAACACGTGTCTTATTATACACTCCCTAAGTTCATTCATATTGATGTATTTGGATTTTTAATCAACTTTTCACAAGATTATTCTCAGTAATATTCATCCACCTGAAATACATATTTGTTTCCTAGTACTGAAAACTAACTTCTTTGAATGATGCAAACATATCCTAACATTTCTACACTAACTGACCATGTATAAAATCAATTCAAGTAGATTACTATGGGACATGATGTGTATTTTGATGTTCAATTTTATTCAACACTTCTACATTACTATTTATTCACTTTATGCACATCATAGAATATATATTTCATCCACAAGTTAGCAAATTTATAGGCATTTGTCTCACTTTCAATCACTTCGTGCTTCAGAACACATGTATTTATCCATGTTTCTTGACTGACCTTTTCATGAGACTTCTTTCCAAACACATTATTTTCGATTTCCATAATCACTTTTGAAACACTTCAAAAGTTACCTTGAGCTTGGGGAGGGAAACTGAGCCCCGACTTTCTTAGTCATCCTCCAGAGTCAGTATGGCTGGCTGGTGTGGCAGTCGCTTTTTAGGGCAATTTTGGCCCAGTGTCCTTTTTTCTTTAGGGTAGGCACATTGATCTGAGGGCAGGGTGCCCTCTGGCATGGGCCAATGTTATCCCTTCTTGTCTACCTGTTTCTTAATTTCTGGCCTATTTGTTGTTGTGACCAGGACCTTAGTCAATGCCTTAGTCTGCCTTTTGTTTCTTTTATCCTCCCTTTGCTCCCTTCTCTTCCTCAGTTTCTCTCTTATAGTATACGTTCTTGACTTCTCTGACTAAATCTCTCAAAGTCATATCTTGTAATCAATCTAGCTTTGTAACTTTGTTTTAATATCCAGGCCAGTTTGCCCAATAAAGTCCATCATGACAGATGCCTTTTGATTCTCTGCCTGAGGATCAAAAGGAGTATATCTCCTATATGCCTCTATAATTCTCTCTAGAAACATAGTGGGAGATTCATCAGGCCCTTGAATAATCTCTCTTACCTTGTCCAAATTAGTTTGTCGCTAGCGGCTGCTTGGAGACACACTATTAGAGCCCGGTGATAAGTGGACAGATGCTCCCTACCTTCAAAGATTTTGGGGTCTCAGTTGGGTGGGTTCAAGGGAAAGCTGCCTTTGATTATGTTGGGAAGTTGTGTCGGACACACATCTTGTTTGAGGATATTTTTTTCTAGCTTCCTGGAGGATTCACTGTTGTTCCTCTGTCATGAAGAGAATCCCTAGGAGTTTTTGGCAGTCTTCTGAAGTAGGCTGGTGTGAAAACATCAATGACTCAACCAGACCTGAGAGCCAAGTGGGGTCCTCAGAAAAAGGGGGATTATAATTTTTTTAAGTTATTTAGGTCTGACGAGGAGAAAGGCTAATACTGGTAGGCTTGCATTATTTCCCCGTGGCCATCGTCAATCATTGGCCCATAGGGATGGAGGGGGAGCATCCCGAGAGTTCCAGGGTTTTCAATCATTCACCGCCAGCGAGTTCCTTTAGACGGGTCAGCTTCCTCCAAGGGAAGAGGTGCTGTGTGTGCCGCAAGGGAATTATCTGGAGGGCGCTGGGCCGGCATAGCTTCCTCCAATGGAGGAGAGGCTGAGTCAGCAGCAGGGGAATCACTTAGAGGGTGTTAGAGGTTGGGGGACAAGGGCAGGGGATAAGGAGGGGAAGGAGAGTTCAGTAGAGTGAAATCTGGTGACTCAAGGAGAACAGAGGGTGTAGGAGGAGGAGGAGCAGAGGATTTGAGAGTTCCTGGGGGAAAGAGTCAGAGTGGGGGCAGGGGCAAGAAAGGCTTCACCCATGGAAAAGGAGATATGCAGAGTTCCCGCCGAGTTAAGATATATGGCTGTTGATCCAGATGGCTATGTGGCCCCGGCTGAAAGACAATATCTCTGACTTTTTTAAATTAGTGGGAAGTAGAAAGATCCTTCTAGGGGTAATCCAAATCCAAAGGTGGGCCATTCTGAAGCACAGAGAGTCTGCCACATCCGGGGCTTTACTGAAAAAGAAAGATTCTGAGCCCTTAAGCGGACTTTGGTCCAGTGATCAAGGATCAGGGACAGAGGCATTGAAGTGCTCTGTCCCATAATGAAAGATACACAAACAGTTAAAGCAATGAAACATGACACAGACAAGACAAGGCAATGAAGACAGGCAATGGACGTCCAACACTGAGACCAGGACTGAGGAGCCGGCAAAACCCGATTGACTGGCAATACTGAATCCGAAAAAAAATATCACTGAGTCCAGAAGACTATCTCGTCCCCATAAATTTACGGGAAGATGATCCAATACATATGGCTGTAGAGTTCCTTCACATCCTTCAGGATCCTTCCAATCTAATACCATTGCACTTCTATGGGGATTAGACGCCACTCCTAGGCCTCGAAGCGTTTGAGTGGCTTGTTGTAACGGCCAATGTTTTGGCCATTCTTGACGACAGATGATGCTAAGGTCTGCATCTGTATCTAGTAGCCCATTAAATTTATGCCCTTGAATGTTTAGTTTTAGCATGGGGCCAGAATCTAAATTTAAAGAAAGCATAGCCCAATCTACACCTGTGGAGCCTAATCACTTGGAACCTCTTTCTACAGTACAACTGGAAAATTTTTCATGTAGGCTGGGTATTATTAGTAACTGTGCTATTCTATCTCCTGGTGAAATTACTGATATACCCTTTGGAGAACTGGCTATAATTTTTATTTCACCTTCATAGTCGAGATCAATTACCCCAGGACTTATCATAAGTCCTTTTAGAGTAGAAGAGCTGCGTCCCAATAATAAGCCTACTGTTCCTTTGGGACGAGGTCCTTTTACCCATGTGGAAATGAATTGAACTCCCATCTCTGCAGTTAGTACTGCTCTGGCAGAGGCACAGATGTCCAACCCTGAGCTCCCTCTGGTTTGTCTGATGAGGGATCTGATGGACAATGTGTCCTGGGCACTACCCTGATGGGGTTGCTGGGTTTCTCCAGTGCTGCGTATATTTGTGGTTTTGGGCCCCAGAGCATTGAGCCCCCTTGTCCATTTTTGGCAATGGAGCTCCATGTCTTTGTCCACAATATTGTGGATAAACACCTGGTCCTTGTTCGTTTTTTGATAATGGTGTACCCTCTATGGTGGTTTGAGAACAGCATTCATTAGCCCAAAGTCTCCCTCTATGGCATCGTGGACAAATACCTGGTATTCTACTCCTTTGATACCTAGTTTTGTTAAACACTCCTCCTATGGGACAATTCCTTTTAAAATGTCCTGTTTCTTCACAATTGTAGCATGTTCTTGGCCTGGCATCTAAAGCCTGTTTTACTGCAGCTGCCACAATTTGCCCTTGTTCATTAATGTCTCTGGCATCTAAAGCCTGTTTTACTGCAGCTTCCACGACTTGCTCTTGTTCTTTAATGTCTCTACATAATTTAATATATGTGTTTTAATCTTCATGTTTCCATGGTCTAATGATATCATTGCACCAAAGATTCGCTTGCTCATAAGCCAGTTGTTTTAGTAATGGCATTGCTTGTTGTGTATTTCCAAAAACTCTGGTAGCTGTTTGAATAAGCCTATCTACAAATTCAGCATAAGGTTCATTAGCTCCTTGTATTACCTTAGATAATTAACCTTGTAAACCTCCATGTCCTTGTAAAGTCTTCCATGCCTTAATTGCATCTAACAATTTACTGAACACTCTTTCAGTTTTTTTTTTTTAATAATTTCTGATTCCCCATTTCTACTATAATACAACCCAACAAGATGACACCAAACAAAACAGCTCCTCAGGAATAGCCATCAGAGCCCAACTGCCACCACAGGCTTCCCACAAGCCTCTCCCTCAAACACAAGTCTCCTCCTCTTGAGGCCGATTGGCTGGGTCACATGGGCGGAGCCAAAAAAGTCCCCCAATGAGCAGTTCCGTGGTCTGAAAGGGCAGGGAACCAGCCCAATGTGCATCACCACAGAGGAGCCAATCAGCTAGATGTTGCTGGGGCCGCTGTGAGCCAATCATCCGCTGGCAGTCTGAAAGGTCGGGGAAACCGCTCATTGAGCATCTCCAATGAGCATCACCACAGAGAAGCAAATCAGCTAGATGATGCTGGGGCCGCTGTGAGCCAATCATCAGCCGGCAGACGGAAGTTTGCTGGCAGCTGCAAGTTTACTGGGGCTCCTTTGGCTGTGGCTCTCAACAGATTATTCTCAGAAATATTTAACCACCTAAAATACATATTTGTTTCCTAGTACTGAAAACTAACTTCAGTGAATGGTCCTTATATATCCTAATATTTCTATAGTAACTGACCAAGTTTAACATCAATGCAGTTAGATTCCTATGGGACATGAAATGTATTTTGAAGTTCATTTTTATTCCACACTGGTACATTACTATTTCTTAAGTTTATGGACATCATAGGGTATAACCTTTCATCCACAAATTCACAAATTTATAGGCATGTGGTTCACTTTCAATCACTTCCTCTTTCAGAAAACATGTATTCCTCTATGATTCTTTAGTGGTCTTTTCAATAGACTTCTTTCTAAAAACATTATTTTCGATTCTATACTCATTTTTGAAGCAAAACTCACACACTCTTCATGATAAACCGTAACCCTAATATTACCATTAGATGTATAACTGGTTGGAATGAATGTATATATATCAATATAAGATTTCCTATATATTTTCAAATATAATTTCAATGCATTATTTAAAGTTGGAACCAGTTATATAATTAATTCACAATATGGTCTATTCATGCATCATCTCTTATTCATCAACACAGGGTATGCCTATTTTATCCGCAATACTAATTTATAAGTTTTCAAAATATTGCGCCTCATATTGGTGGAAGAAATACTCATGTAATCTGATCTAAATATATATTTTACCACAGTAATATTCTTGACACAAAATGCAAAGGTCACACTTATGATTGTACTAAAGCCTAAATTTAAAGTGAGCATGGATTACTAAAAACCTCCATGTCTAGGTTCCCTAATGCGCTCAAATGTCAATCCTATTGGTGACTAAATAATTGTTTCTTCCTAAGATTATATATTCAACCTCAACCCTGTTGAAAATGTCTAATCCTATCACTCACTTTAGACGTTGCCTGATTTCCTAATGTGTCTATTGATACATATTTACTCTCTTTCCTACATATTTTCCCCAGTTCATCATTGTGACTGACTCTTCACATGTGCTGACATTTACATTCACTCTCTAACTAAAACCCTATTGCTAAAGAACTTTTGATCCAACTCCTAGACTCACTCTTCTTCCTAATCCTACTGACAATCTTCCTAATCCTTTGGACTATCCCTTTTGGACTGGATGATCTCTTCTAAATTCAGTCATCTGAGGTACAGCATCCTATGCCATTGTAAATGAATTTATCTGAGACCTCGGTACAGAACATAATTCAAGCTTAGTATGCCAATCAATTGCCAAATGCCCTTCTGGGCTTCAAATCTTACCTAGATTTCCGTTTTTGTACTTATATTTCAAGTCTATATTCTTATAAGTATCACAGGTTCCCAAACCATTATTCATCCAGCAGAATGATTCCTAACCAAAATCGAACACGCTATTAACCCTAACCATACAATGTTCCGTCAATCTAACTTTACAGAAGAGCAGGGACCGAGTTGGACTTACAATACAGGAATGTAGGGGATCTTCCATCTGCTGAAAACCTCAAAGGTCCATGCAGAAATGATCCATGGAGAAGATTTAGGCAGCTATTTAGGACCTGAGAGAGCAAAAGTCATCTTCCATGGCAAACAACCTAATCAGGATGAAGGGATGTTTCTGAATCAGCCTCTCTCTTCTTAATGTAGAGAAGTCGGACCAAACCAGGCCTTTGTGGAGAGCTCTTCCCAGGTGCCTGTGGTTTCTATACCATTCTAATTTGTGAATGTGTCACAGGAAATAGGGGCAGCCTCCATCTTATGAGAACCTAGGAAGCAACTGTTAGGACACATTGGTGGCCAAGTCAGTGACCTCATTCAGTTCCTGAAGGAAGTGACCTCACATACTTCCTTGGTGATGGAATTCTCTGAATTTGGGATCCAGGAAGCCAGGCACCCAGAGCCATTACCCGTCCAAGTCCCAGTGGTCTCACTTGTTTGGATTTACCAAGGATAGAATCAGTCTTTCTAGGTACCTCTTCATGTGAAGGTGGCCAAATTCCAAGAAAGCTCTGAAGAGGGGCCTTTCCTGACAAGACTGGAATTGGCTCACCACTGCCTCCTGACAACTTCACAGAGTTGGTGAATAACACCAGATCTGAGACAGGAAAGGCCATTTCGGAGGAACATCGTATGGCCTACCAGTCAGAGGACACTCAGAAGAGTCACAGACCTACTTGGGGGAAGGAGGTGCCTGGGTGTGTGGATGTCAGTTTGTGGTTTTGTCTCATGTTCTGAGAATAGGTAAAAAAACGTGATTTATTTCTTTTGGAATGGACTGTTTCTAATAAGTCATTTGACATGGTGAGTGTTTCTATTTCTGTGTATCCCACTGTGTCCGTGGTTGTACACATTAGAAAAGAGAATGCATCAATGAATATGTCCTGTGTAGTAGAATGTCTCCCACCAATCAACCTGTCCAATTTATGAAAGGACTGCGGCTTGCCTTACCAATGGGAAACACCTACAACCTTCCTAAGTTCCTGTTTTCTTCCAGAATTCTGGCCACTAGCCAGAATAGGTTCATCGTTTTTTATCCATGATATGTACCACCTCCAATCACTGTGACATGACCATGTACTGAATAGCTGAAGGGAATGGCATGGAGAGCATCTCAGAAAACTCAGATATCAGTGTGGCCAGGAAACTCTCAGTGGAGAAACCCTGCTTTGGGCCTTTTGCTTACATTTTGTTCTGTTGCCCTGAATGTCAGGAAGGTATTTGCCTCTGGCCACCCCTTTGTGAAGACTGAAAAAAACAGTTATCAAATGGAAATGAATGAGGATCACCTGTGGCTCTTGGCATAATTGCTTTGGAAAGGGAGGTGTCTGAATCAGCCACTTGGCCCTGTGTGAGGCTCCAGCTTAGCACATGATGGATCTAAAGAAAGATCTCGTGTGTGCATCCAAAACCAAAATGGCAAAGAGATCAGTCATTGTGGATGAAGTCTCTAGCCTTTTTCTGTGATGTTCCTGACTCCATCAAGTGAGAATAGGGATCCTTTGGGTCAAATGAGTTCTTCAAAGCCCTGCAGAAGTGCTTGGGTTTTCTCATGACTCCAAACCACATAAAGAATCTATACCTGACATTCAGTAGGCCTCAAAATGGAGAAGCAGAGGAGTATTAATGGCAGGTCTATTTAATCCCTCCTGGTTCACAGGAATGGTGTCCAGGCCACCCTGACTTTAGGCAAATGAGGGCCAAGGGTGCTCATTTTGGTCACTGTCTTGGGCTGCGCCCCTCATGGAAACCTTCAGCCAGAGGTTATGATGAGTGTCTATATGGAGAAGATGAGAGCCTTGTGGGAGTGTTTAGGTTTTAATTTTGGTCATTTGTGTGGCGATTTGAAGAAATGACTGGGTCCAACTGGGCTTGAACTCTGGTGTGAGTTCAAGGGGACTTAGAGACTGAGTTCTGGAACTGAACTCAGAGAAGTATTGCCATGAATTGTGTTGGGATTTTAGCAGGCCACACATGAGAGTCGCCCTTATAAACTGAGATCTAGGTCCAGGGTGGCTTTCCACAGAGCACTGAGAATCTCAGCCTGGATATCACATGATTTTTTCTGAAACACTTGGCAGGCATACTTGAGCGTCAAAACACACATGGACCTCACATTGTAGACCTCAATAGTCCTGGATTTCTGTGACCTTTTGGCCACTCCTTGGGAAGACTTGCCTGTGAGAGTTTTCCAGAGGTTTCATTGAAATGAGCTTCCTCACCATTTAATGTTTCCTGAAATAATTGAAACCAACAGTGCCTCCAACCTCATGCTTGAATAATGTCTCGATAAATACCATGAAATTTTTTAAATTCCTTTGACCAGGTTGCACAGGAGAACCTTTGGATGTACTGTTGCTGACGATGAGTGTACCAGACAGTTCCTTGATTGACTAAGTTTCATGAAAATGGTGTAGAACAGAGATGCCAGTAAGTTCAAGCCTGCTGATTAGTGGACCTAGAGCAGAGATGTGCAGTTTTGTGATAAAACTTCTGTCGTGGGGCCTTGTGGATCTGCCTTTGACTTCCAAATGGCATGTGGCTGACATGGTGCATCCAGCAGACCCTTATATGTAAAGGCATCTTTTTATAACAAGAGGTTTAAGGGAAATGTTCACAATCAGGTTATTATGGTCAAGGGGGCAAACTATGTGGGCTAGAAACCTGGTTGGTGCATTCTCCTGCTGACCCTGACCCACCACACATGACAGAACTCCCTCCAGCACTGTGTTCCAGTTGAGCTCCTTGTATTCCATGAAGCAAATACCAAATTCCCAGTGCAGCACCAAGAATCACCACGAAATGTGGAGGATGACCAAATGGTTTCACAGTCAACATGTGGATACACTTAGCTCCCCATGGCCACAGTTTAGCTACAAAGAGAGAATTCAGCACTGCTGCCTCATGTTCATTGGAAAATAAGAAACAATATCCACAAGGTCAAAGAGATGAAGACCCAGCTTTGATGGTCTCCCTAGAAAGGAAGCTAAAGCTCCTGACAACAACATATGTTTTAAGTGCCCAACCTCAGAGACAGTTTCTCAAGAAGTCTTTAGGCAGGCAGAGGTCCATGTTTGTGGAGTTTTTACCCTGTCCCTTACTTTTGGAAACTCCTCTACCACTTCCAAGGTTGTAAACTCCTGATCGTATTCCATTCCAGATATGTAGTCACGGATTTTCTAACTCTTCTCCTCTAATTGTGTCTTACTTGGGGCGAAGGTGATATCTAGGTGTTGTTCTTGATGAGAGTGGGAAGATTTTTGTTTACCACATATTTGCTTACACATTGGATTCATTTTCCTATTTTCCATTCGATATACTGAATCCCTGACACTAACTCACACCCTACTAGACTCTGATTACTAATCCTAATATGATGGAGGAAAGTAACCCAAACATTATAGAAACATAAGCAGTTCAGAGGAGGCATGGTGTATAGTTGGACTTGCTTTTTGCATGAAAAATGGTAGGTGTTATAAATATAGTCAATTGTTAATTGAAATAGTTCTCCATTGTTTTTAATGTTAACTTATTTCTGAATTCCTGTCTCCATTTCTCTGGAGCCTATTCAGCACATGTATTTATATATGCACATATAGAATCCTACCTGGTATCACACGTACATTTTTGTGAGGTGGCTGACTTTGCAGATACAAATTGTGAGAAGAGATCACTCCTCCTAAACGCTTTTGGATCTTAAAATTCCACCTATGGTTGAGGTTCCTAGTTGAACAACATTATACATAAATCCATGTTCACTAAAATGAATACTTTTTAATCTGTGGATGATATATATTTCATGATAAATTTTGATACGCATATATATTTATATATTGCTACTTTTTAATGTATCTGTGATATATATATATATATATATATATATATATATATATATATATATATTATACACCCTCCGATTTTTCAAAATATGAAATATATGTGTCTTATATACACTCCCTAAATTTATTCATGTCATGAATGTTGATTTATAATAAAATGTTCACAAGATTATGCTCAGATATATTCATCCACCTGAAATATATATTTGATTCCTAGTACTGAAAACTAACTTTAGTAAATGGTCCTTTCAAATCCTAATGTTTCTACAGTAACTGACCCAGTTTAACATCAATGCAAGTAGATTCCTATGGGACATGATATGTATTTTGACATTCATTTTCATTCAACACTGGTACATTACTATTTTTTTCAGTTTTTGCACATCATAGGATATATATTTCATCCACAAGTTAGGAAATTTATACTTTTTTTATACTTACAATCATTTCCTGCTTCAGAACACATGTATTCCTCTATGTTTCTTGACTGGTCTTTTCATGAGACTTCTTTCCAAACACATAATTTTTCATTTTCATAATCACTTTTGAAACTAAACTCACACACCCTTCATGATAAAACATAACCCTAATATGACCATTAGATGCATTACTCGTTGGAATGAATGATTGTATATCAATATAAGATTTCTTATATATTTTCAGATACCAATTCAATCCATGATTTAAAGTGGAAACAGCTATATTATTTATTCACAGTATTGTCAATTCATGCATTACTTCTATATTCATAGACGCAGGGAACAACTCTGTGTACCCCCAACACTAATTTATACCTCTTCAAAATATTGCTCCCAGAAATGTTAGAAAAAATATGCATGTCACCTGATCTACATATACATTTTATCACTGTAATATTCTGATCACAAAATGCAAAGGTCAAACTTATGATTGTAGCACATCCTAAATGGAAAGTGATCCTGGATTATTAAAAACATCCATGTCCAGGTTGCCTAATGCTCTCCAATGTCAATCATATTTGTGACTACATATTTGTTTCTTCCTAAGATTATATATTGAAACTCAACCTGGTTGATCATGTCTAATCCTATCATTCACTTTATACATTGCCTGATTTCATAATGTGTGTATTGATATCTGATTTCCTACATATTTTCTCCAGTTCATCATTGTGACTGACTCTTCACATGTGCTGACATTTACATTCACTCTCTAACCGAAACCCTATTGCTAAGGAACTTTTGTTCCAAAACCTATACACAGTCTTCTTCCTATACCTACCAACTATATTCCTAATCCTACCGACTATCCCTTTTTGAATGCATGTTCTCTTCTACATTTAATTATCCAAGTAAAGGTCGGGTGAGGTCGAAGGAAGAGACCACCAAGAGACTATCTCATGCAACAGCAAAGGGTTTATTGGGGGTCCAGCATGCTGATGCTCAGAGCTCACTTGAATAGAGTAGAGAGCCCTTAGAACAGCTTAAGCAGAGCTTATACACTTTCCTTGGTGACAGCAGGGAGGGAAGTTTATTGATGGGTCAGGGCGAGTGGTCAGTTTGCATGCAACCCAGTGAGGGAGCACATTCTGCAGTTAGTCAGTTGGGGACAGCATATTCTGGGAACAAGATTAGCAAACATTTCTCAAGATTTCAACAGTGTTTTGTTAAGCATACAGGAAAAAAGGAAGTGAAAAGTGCCTATTTTATTAATCTTTCATTCCCCACTTCTTCTTCTGGCTACTTTTAATCATAAAAGTGATCATTGCGGGGTGTCACATTCTATGTTTGCTAGTGGGGTATTACCATAAGTTTAACTCGTCCAATTTGAGCTTGGAGAAAAGAAATTACACGGTTGAGCAAACAGGGTTTTATAGTTAGCAATAATATGAGGATTATTATTGAAATGGCCAGGGTTGATAAATGCGTAGTTAACCATGGGGACTGTGTGAACCAAGACTCAAACCACCCTTTTTGGGCCTCTCTCTCTCAATGACACTCTTCAAGGCATCTTTTTAATTTACTCCTAGATTTTTTTAAAACTCCAGTATGGTCGGCAAAAGCACAAGATTCTCCATCAATGCAGAACAAAGGCCCCCTTCTCTCATGAAGAGGAGGTTCAACCCTCGCCTGTTCTGTAAAACAACTTCAGAGAGAGAGGTTAACGATTCCTGCAAAGCCAAGATGGAGGTTCCTAATATCTTTAAGTTTTGGTCTATTGCTGCTTCTAATTGTGTCATTTGTTGTATCCCATGGACCAAGGCAGTGGTTCTTGTGCTCACGCCTGCAGCAACTCCTATTCCTAATAGGATGGCTAAAGTGATGGATATATGTTCTCAGTGGAACCGGGTTTTATGCCCCCTTATTTGATCTTCAAATGAACCTGCATTATGATAAAGCACTCTGGGAAACCTCTGCACCTTTACAAAATTAATCACATCGTCTTGACAATTTCATGAAAACATAAACAATGTTTAAGTCTATAGAATTATACTGTTGTAGAGACGGATATGGCAAGGCACCTAAGATACTACCAAAAACAGGGAAACTTTCCATTTTATTTGCAACCGAATTCAGAGGGCATTACTTCTGTTATAATCAATTAATTCCCTGAAACCCACGTTTAGGTAGTTTCAGAATTTTGTACCCAACATATAAGGGAAGGGGCGCAGAAGTTCACAGCCTGCAGAAGTTCACAAAAAGCAGATTTTTTCTGTTTTTTTCCTCTGTTCTGGGCAAGTTAACTTTTCAAGGCCACCTGGGTGAAGGAGAGCTTTTTCTTCCCTTTATTTTTCCCCCTTCCAGCTGTTACCATGGAGCCCAGTTGGTAACTTCTTTATCTTAGAAATGTAGCCATCTCTGTGAAGCCCCAGCTCAATGCCAAAGGCCTTGTTCACATATTTTGTGAAAAACTAGTAAGGGGGTGTCTAACTTAGGAGTGCTGATATTTTTAGCCAGTGGCCAAGTACAACAGGGCAACAGGAAAAGAGGAAGTTTATCTACTTTGAAGTCTTTCATGGGGACTCTTTTGCTGAAAGTCCTAATGTCAGCCATGCTGAAGACTTCTGTAGAATTTCAGTTAATGTTTTTCTGTGGGCCTGGAACAGAGGGGGGAGATGGGGAAGGCGTGGCTTTGAGCAGCTCCGTGGATCTGAGAATGAGGTAGCAGAGATGTGAAAGAATACTGGGAAAGGGGTTTGTGATTTTCCTAGCAACAAAAAGGTGAGCAGTAGAACAGGTAGAGCAGAGGGGAAGATGGGAGTTAGTATCCCTAAAAGCCTGTGAGGGACTTTAAATTCTTAGTAATCTGTTTTCAGTGATGACAAAGAAACTTTAAAGGCCATTTTCACTAAATCTTGGATAGGGGTCTGAGGGTTCTCCTCAGCTGGTTTGAGCTTTGGGTTAGCTGGTAAGAGGAACTGGTGGGACCCGGTGCGGGCACTGACTGGAGAAGAGAGGAGTGATTCGGTGGAGGGTAACCTTAGTACCTGCTACCTCAGCAAGGGGGCAATGGTCTTAGATCCGGCGGAGGTTTGGGTTTTTGATCTAGTAATTGGAGGGAAGAAATCATGTTGCTGAGGTGAGAGTGACAGCAGAGAGTCTGGAGCAGAAGGCTGAGTGTGAGGACCTATTGGAGAAGCATAGTTCAGGATGTGAGCGAAGGAGGGAAAAGGCCTCCACATAGGGAAATCTCCTTTCACCCTTTTGAGGACTTTCAGAAGTTAAAAAGGTCAGGCAGAATTTGAGGATCTAGAGACCCCTCTAGGGGCCATCGGTTTTGGTGATCTAATTGGTAATAGGGCCAATGCTGTGTACAGAAGTTGATGAGGAGTTTGGGTTCCATCATGCACTGCCTGTATGATCACAACCCTATGACTTACAGAAGAAGTCGGCATTCCCCCCACACAACCGTGACTGTTTGTGGCTTTGGTAGTCCACCGGGCAAACATAGTAATCTAGGCTAGCCAACCTGCATCTGGCTTGCGTGTCCCTACATCCATAATGATTGTTTCCATTATCAATGGTGCAGAATGGATTTAATGGAAATTTAGTGGGATCCTCTTCATCAGGTATATCCCAATAGGAAAGACCTATAGCCAGCTGACAAATGTCTGGGTGGATAGATGTCCACCAAGTCCCTAAGTGGGCTGTATGTATGCGACATAGATCATACTTCTTTACCAGTAGGATTTGTGATCAGCCATCGCTGCTGAATGGGTTGAATAGGTTTAGGACTACTGGTGGTCAAGGGGAGAGTGTATAGCCTTAGACACAGGGTAAATACACAATTTGAAAGTTTTACCAATTTTTTCCTGTTTCAAGCCAGAGTCTGGACAGGGTCAGGCTTGAGATGAGAGGTATGGATCCAGGAAGTGATTCTTTCTACCTTTACCGCTGTAGGTGTTATAAGTAGCACCTTGTATCGTCATTTCCAGTGGGGTTCCAGGGATGACACCTGATGTCGACTTACATAGATGAAGTCTCTTACTTGATATCGATGTAGAGTCCACTCGTCCCCAGGTTGATAGGCCTTGGCCATCTGTTTTCACAGGTATCCCTGAGTTCTTTCAAGAGCTTTAATTCAGTCAAGCAATGGGGTGTGGAAGGAATTGTTAGGTCTTAGAGTTGGGGTTAGGTCCCTTACTGAAGGAGGGGCACCATGGACAATTTCATAGGGGGTGAAGTTACACGAAGAAACAGAGGGAGTATTTCTTCCATGAAATAGTGCATAAGGCAGGAGCATAGTACAATCTATTATGCAGGTTTCTAAGCTTAATTTCGTTATGGTCTCTTTAATGGTTCTATTCATTCTTTCTACCTGTCCTGAACTCGGTGGTCTATAAGCACAATATAACTTTTAATTAATCCCCAGGGTTTTGCCTAACCCCTGACTTACCTGGGCTACAAACGCCAGTCCATTATCAGACCTTATTACTTAAGGCAGGCCGTATCTTGTAAAAATATCTTTCAGGATCTTCTTGACGACCATTTGCGCTGTTTCGTTTTTTTTTTCTTTTTTCCTGGAAAAGGCTTCAATCCATCCTCAAAATATATCTACAATGACTAGGCGATATTTAATTTCAAACCTTGCTGGCTTAATTTTAGTAAATTCCACTTCCCAGAATTGTCCTTGTCTGGTTCCTCGTAGGTGCGTTTTTGCAGGAAGCTTGGAATGGTAAGCATTATCCATGACAGACCTGACAGGCTTTTGTTACCCATTCAGTTATTTCCTTTTGCTTTGAGTCGGTTAGTAAAAAACTCTGTTCTTGATCCTTCAGGAATGAATGCAATTTCTTTGAACCAAGTTGAGTGAGTTGATGTA